>NC_063200.1:1816200-1896200 GCF_017589495.1 Alosa alosa | reverse complement strand
GAGGGAGGTGATGAGCAGGAGGGTGGGTGATGAGGTGATGAGGGTGAGGAGTGAGGGAAATGGATCTTTTTTTGGGGGCAAGATTAGCCTAGAGGTGCACAGGCCGAGGTGGGTCGGACAGACTGGTGCTGGGTGTGAGGGAAACCTGTCTTGTGCTAGAGGGTAATTGTGTGTTATATGGGGAGAAAAAAGAAAATAAAAAAAAAAAAAGGTGGCTGGTGTAAGAAACTAAGGTGATACCATGTGATAATGTGTAATAACTGTAATAGATGTATAATAACTGTAATAAGTGTGAAATAAAATATGTAATAAATGTGTAATAAATGTGTAAAAAAGGTGACTGTGGGATTGGGGCCAAGCAGAATTTAGGTTTTGGAATGGGGACTAGGGGAAGGGGTTAGGGTTAGGAGTTGGGAATGAGGATGTTAGGGTTAGGAATTGGGACTGGGTTAAAGTTAGGAGTTGGGACAGGGGGTTAGGGTTAGGGAAGGACTGGGGAATAAGGAGGTTTGAAGCATGATAGATTAATTAATACATACATAGAAAAAAAAAATAAAAAAGAAATATAACTAACAACTGCACCCAAAGAAACCTAGGAGGCGAAGACAGGAAGAAAATAACTTTATTCACGGAAGGACAGGACAAAAGGCCAAAAGGAATTAACTTTCATTTAAACCAAAGGGAAAAAAAAAATTTAAGTTTGCAAATCCAGAGGCGTTCTGCTCTCCTTCTTTGTGCGGGCTCCAGCCAGGGGTTGCTCTCAAGGCCACAAATGCCAAGGTTAGTGGTGTCATGAACCTGGGAAGTGGCCAACTAGGCAGGTGGGGCGTGTGTTCCGGAAATGGTGTAAAAGATGTTGTTTGAGTCTGGTGCGGATCGTGTTACCGTTTTCCCAATGTACAGTATGTGGCATTTGTGACATGTAATGATGTAAAAACTGCATTAGTGGTGTCCAGTGTAAGGGGGTGTGTTTGGGGCTGTGCAATGGGAATGGAAGTTGGTAATAAACTTTGGGGGCTTGAAGAAGGAATCATGTGGGAGGGGCTGTGGAGGGTTTCCTGGAGAGCCGTGACCTGATTAGTTTATCCTGTAAGTTATGGTTCTTGCGTAAAGCTGAAATGATTCTGTGGTGTTGAAAGGTGGGGTGAGAAGATTGGAGGTGCGTGAAGTGTTGTTTGAAAGTGTAATGTAAGTGTGTTGTGGAATGTTGAAAAGTTGTGATAAGGGGATGATGGGTGTTGGAAGGGTTCAAAGGTGGATTCAGGGGTGTCCATAGTGTGGTTTAGGAGAAGGGATCAGGGCTAGGGATTAATGATTGTGTGTTAAAATGTGTGTGGTGTGGTGATCTGTTAGAGTGAGTGGGAGCAAGAAGATGTAAAGTGTCTGTTTTAATTAAAAAAAAATCTTTTTGAATATGCGGTCTGTACGGAGGACTGTAAAGAGTGTTACTATCGCCTCCTGGGCGTCGGCTGGAAAACTGCAGATCTGATGGAATCTTATGATTTGGGATTTGATGATAGCTCGGAAGAGGTGTGTTTTGGGTGATAACTTGTTTTGTGTAAGAGTGCATGTGTCTGTGGGTTTGAAATATACTTTGGTACTGGGGAGCTATGTGTTGAAGAGAGGGGTGTTAGAAGATGGTAGTGTCTAAGAAGTTTACCAGTGTAGGTGATTGTGGCTTTCAGTTTAATTGTGGTGTGGTGCGTATTGGCCGTGTGAAAGAAGTCATTGAATTAAAATCTAGTGTGTGTCCAAGCCAATGATGTAGATCCAGGAGGCGATAGTAGAAAAGGGGTTTAAGGGGCATTTGGCCAGAGCTTCTTGCTCCCACTCACTCATGTAAATGTTGGCATATGCTGGTGCAAATCTTTGGCCCATGGCAGTTCCATGAATCTGTAAAAAGTCTGTCATCAAATTGAAAGTCGTTATGTAAGACAGATCTCAAAGTTGGAGGAGGATATTGTCTAGTCTGGTGGGATCTGGATAATGGAGGAATTTATTATGAATTGCTTGGATGCCGGCTCTAGTGTTTATGTTAGTGTATAGGCTATCCACGTCTATGGTAAAGAGGTAAGTATGGTTGGGAACTGCCATGGGCCGAATCTTGTGTATGAAGTCATATGTGTCTTTTATGTAACTGGAGTGTCTAGTGGAAAGAGGGTTGATAAAGTGGTCTATAAAAAAAGAAATGTTGTAGGTGGTGGAATTGCAATCTGATACAATGGGTCTGCCGGGAGGAACCTCGGAAGGGACTGTCCACGTGTCGGGCGGCTTATGGATCTTGGGTAACAGGTAAAAAGCACGGGGTCTGGGTTGGTCTGGGCCTAAAAGGAAGTCAAACTGTTTTCTGGAGATAAAGTGGTTTGAATACAACGTGTGGACTAGTTTCCGAATTTTAGTTTGTGCTTGTGGTTGTAGTGAATGAGATATGGGTGAGTAATGAAGTTGGTTTGAAAGTTGCCTGTTAGCTTCAAGAAGATACTGATGGGTGTCGAAATTACAATTTTAGAACCTTTGTCGGCAGGTTTAATGATAATGTGGGGTTTGTCCTGGTTGGGTTGTGCCTGTCTGGATGGAGAGATGTTGGGCGGGCCTGGAAGGAAAGGGCGGGTGAGATGATTGGATAAACAATGAAGATCTTGGTGAAGAGAGTTTTTAGTTTCCCATCCACCTGGGAATCAAGGGTTCCCAGGTGGAGGGAAAGTAAATAAGGGTCGGTCTGAATTTGAGTCCTTAAAGTGATCTATTAGTTTGCCTGTGATAGTATGAGTAGCCTGTGATAGTATGTGATAGAAGGAGAGACCTTTTCTAAGAGTGAGCGTTGAGCTAGTGTGAGAGTGAAAAGATTTAGAAAGGTTAAGGACAAAGTATCAGTATGCAGTGAATCAGTGACGGTAGAAGTGTGTGGGGGTGGTGTCCTGGCTTAGGGTCTGGGGGCCTAAATTTAGCTGTTGGCACCAAAACTGCAGTATTGTTGTGCCTATGTGGGGGGCCAGTGTATGTTGTCAGAAAGGGTGGTGTATTGGTCTGGGGGAGGGGCTGAAGGTGGGGAGGTGTTTTGAAATATACTGATTGATTTCAGTTAAGTTCTGAATGTGATCCAGGTGAAGGGAGTGTGAGAAATTTAGAAGGGGTACGTAGAGATTTGCATTGGGGAAGATTTTGTTGGCTAACTTGAACATTGTGTTTAACTGTTTGTTGGTGGTGGCCTTGGCATTGTGCCTCATGTTGTTAGTGCCCACCGACAGGACAGCCAGTTCAACAGTCACCTGTGGAGGGTCTTTTCCAGTAGGCGGGTCATGTGATTGACAGTAGCCCAGGGAAAGCTGTCAATTTGGATGTTTGGGTAGGAGTGAGGGGGATCGTGCTAGATTGGAATCCCTATCAGTAATATAGGTTTGGTGGCATGAATATGCCATTCCTGATCTCTGTTGTGCTCCCCAACTGTGATCACATTAGGGTGGTAGAGGGGAGGGGGCCGTGGGAGAAGGAGGGTCTAGGTGGTTGAGGTTGTGATTGGCGATGTTTGGTGTTACCGTGTTGTGTGTGTGTGATGGGTTGTGGGAGGGCCGATGATCCTGGGCCCGATGTCTGTCCCGCTGAGGAAGAGGGCTCAGAAGCTGGAATTGTAAGCTGATTAGCTTTCTTTTTTTCCTTTGCTCATCACTACCCTCGTTGGGTTGGACTGTCCAGGATCTGTACCTCCACTGATGTCTGCTGTGGGGGAAAAACAAGAGTTATTTAAGTGTGGTGAGGATGTGACCAGATGTTTGGGGGCTTAGAGGTGTTACTGATGGTTATACTGGTTGGTTGTAGGGGGGGACCAGGTGGGCTGTCAGACTGCGTTGAACTAAGGCCGATATCTGTAATGTAGGGTCCAAGGTCTAGTTGGTGTGAGTGTAGGGGATAGGGAAGGGGGCCATGTGTAGTATGGTGTGTATTTGTAGTGGTAGTGTTAATAGTGGGTGATGTGGTGGTAGATGGTGGGTCTGTGGTAGTGGGTGGAGTGGAGTGTGTAGGGAGCTAGGTTGGTGGTGACTAAATTAGTGGGGGAAGTGTTGATGTTTGTAGTATTTTTGTGTAACTATAGGGGGGTATCAGTAGATGTTTGATGAGGGTGGGTTATCCTGAGGGGGTATCAGGTGTAGATCATCACAACCAAGGTCTGATGTTGTGAGTGTAAAAGTCAGTTTTGTAGATCAATGTATGTAGAGGATTGGGGATGGATGGTGAGAGTTGTGGTTCTGTGGCTAGTGTAGTGGGGTCTCCCAAGTCCTGGTTAGGAGGGGGGGGTTAGTGTTGGATTGGGGAAGGGAGGGAATTCAGTGAGGTAATTCGGATCTAAAGGGGTGGGTGCCTGTGGGGGTCCCCTGTGGTTGAAAATAGAGCTCTGTGGGGCTAGGGGCCGGGGGTGGGGGGCCTGGGGGTGGGGGCTTCCGTGTTGGGATAGGGTGGGCTTGCAGATTCAGGAGCTGTTGAACTGACTGTATGGTGGCAGAGGCGAGAGTCTGGAATGGTGCAGCTTTCTAGCCCAACCGCTAGCTATCTGGAGTGCTAGGGGTTAAAAAGTGGGGTCAGGATGGGTTAAACCTGTGAGTTGTGTTGTGTAATGTTGTAAGGGGGTGTTCTGGGCTGGGGTGGGGTAGGGGGCAGCTGGCTACAAAGAAGCAATACGGCAGTTGCTAAACAACATTTTAACTAAGCACAAACAAATGAGCAGAAAAGCCTTACCTTACATGCTTGTGGGGATGTTAGACTTCTGACCCTGGGTTGTGCAGGTTTGTACAGGATGTTTGTCCAGGGAGATGTTGGTCCAGGAGAGTAAATCCAAATGGAAAAAGTCCATAAAAAGTACAATCCCTATTTGGTGCTGCTGGAGAGGACAGAGCCTAGGTGGTGGGTGATGAGGGGTGAGGGAGGTGGTGAGGGGTGAGGAGTGTGATGGGTGATGAGGGGGAGGTGGTGGGGTGAGGGGGAGGTGGTGGGGATGAGGGAGGTGGTGGTGGTGAGGGTGAGGGAAGTGATGGGTGATGAGGGTGAGGGGAGGTGGTGGGGATGAGGGGGAGGTGGTGGGTGATGGAGGGGGAGGTGGAGGGTAGGGGTGAGGGGAGGTGATGGGGATGAGGGGGTGGGGGGGTGGTGGGTGGGATAGGGGTGAGAGGGAGGTGGGTGAGGGGGGGAGGTGGTGGGTGATAGGGGTGGCGTTCTTGCTCTCAATAAAGCGGTGCATTTTTCTCTCCCTCCCCTCCCTTATCTTCCCTGCTGTGCTTCTTTGTCTGGTGTAGTCTACCGTCTCATGCTGAGAGACTCTCTCTGCACTGCTCTCCAAACTAAAATCATGGATTTGATCAACTGGTCTCTCCAACGCAATTGACACCATCTTCTCGACAAAGCTTGGGTTGGAGAACCCGACTGCCCTGCCAACGTTTCGCAGCTGGCTACTTTCGATGGGCCAGCGTGGGAGAAGGAGCATAGTCTGGGGGTAGCTTTTTTCTCCCTCCCCTCTCCTCATTTTGTGCTGTATTCTTCCCTCAATGCCCTGTCTCCTAATGCAATACCTTGTCATATTATATGTATGTTTGTGTAATGTGGCAGCAGCCTGGCAGCTCTTTCTGTGGAGGACATTGAAGATAACCTATTGAACCATGATAGCAGGTCTTATGCTGATTGGATTAGGCATTGCCCTGGTTTATGAGAAATCTAAAAGCAGCTGACAGCTGTTTAAAGCCCGATAAGGCTGCCGTTATGATTGAAGCAGTGACAGAGCCGTGTCACAGACTAGGACTGTAAGCATTTGATGGGTACCAGGATGGGATCAAAGATAGATGCTAGGTTGGATACTAAGTTGGATAACATCATGGAGAAACCACTGCTTTACAAAGGCAATTGGACCAGTATGGACTAAGAGGGTAGATGTGCAATTGGAAATGCGGCTCCGCCCCAAGACCAAACAATTACATTCTTATCTGCTTTTACGCCTTTAACCAGCACTGGCTCTGGCCAAGGCCGCTGCTGGAAAACAACTCGAAGAAGAGCACTGCAGCGAGACGCTCTTGCATCCCTTTTCCCCACCCCCCACAGACACTCAAGATTTGACCTTGACTGGGACATGACCAAGGCTGTTCCCATAGCAACTTGCTGTGTTATCGCTTGACAATCCCATGACTGAGGCACTAAGACTTTGGGCACCAGGCGGAGCTGCTTTCACCAGGCCTACACATACATCTAACACGATACAGACACGTAGTCACGCCCCATCACCCCCATCCATCGCCTCGCTTGTACCCCTAGTCTGTCAAGGCCGGTCTGTGACCAGCCGAAATGGTTGCAGGACCGATGGCTGCCTGCCTGCACTGGTATCCCCTCCACCCCACTCCCTCCCTGTTGCAAGCCGTAAAATGCCCTATGTTGTAAAGTGTATGTGCTAATGTTGCTGAGGTGCTTTTTCCTGTTCCCACACTGTACCTCTATAGGAGCATAGTCTTGGGGTTCCACACTGTACTCCCCCAGGCTCAGTTCCATGCACTGCCCCCCACAGGAGCATAGTCTGGGGTTCCACACTGTACTCCCCACAGGAGTACAGTCTGGGGTTCCCCACTGTACTCCCTATAGTCTGGGGCTCCCTCACTGTACTCCCCATAGTCTGGGGGCTCACTTACTCCCCATAGTCCAGTTCCCACTGTACCTATAGTCTGGGGTTGCCCACTGTACTCCCTGGTCTGGGGGCCCTCACTGTACTCCCCATAGTCTGGGGGTTCCCCACTGTACTCCCCACAGGAGCATAGTCTGGGGGTTCCCCACTGTACTCCCCATAGTCTGGGGTTCCCCACTGTACTCCCCACAGGAGCATAGTCTGGGGTTCCTACTGTACTCCCATAGTCTGTGGCTCACTGTACTCCCCACAGGAGCATAGTCTGTGTTCCACACTGTACCCCATGAGACATAGTCTGGGGTTCCACACTGTAATTCTACAGGGAGTATATAGTCTGGGGGTTCCCCACTGTAATTCCCCACAGGAGCATAGTCTGGGGTTCCCCACTGTACTCCCCACAGGAGTGCGGTCTGGGGTTCCCACAGGAGCATAGTCTGGGGGTTCCCATAGAGCATAGTCTGGGGCTTTTTCTCCTCCTCTCTCATGTTGTGCTGTGTTCTTCCTCAACGCCTGCCTCCTGTCCTGGTTCACCCCTTGTCATATTATATGGATGTTTGTGTGACAGGTTGATGGTCCATTTCGGGCTGGTTACTTTGTGACTATGTGACAATAAAGCCTACCACAGCATTTCCCGGAGTGCGCCAGAGAAAAAGATTAGAATACGGCAATGCTCCCACTCTCCCTCTATCACTCTCTCTATATCTCTCTATCTCTCACTCTCTCTCTCTCTCTCTCTCTCTCTCTATCTCTCTCTCACACACACACTCTATCTATTTCTCTCTCTCACTCTCCTCATCATCTCTGTCCAGTGAAGGTCATCATAGGCCCTGGCTCAGTATTTTCTTGAACGGGAGGCATCTCACCTTGGCAAACACAGACTGAATAGAACTTAAAGGAACAGTGTAGGAACGATGTAGGAATTTCCCTTTTTGATACATTTTCTATGTTCTGGGTAAAGGGACCGAGGGCGTCATACTGTGAGGGCACTGGCGCCTTAATGCAGGGGTTTACCTGGGCTTCAGCCCAGGGGCCCTCACCAACGAGGGGCCTCCTAATAATAATAATGATAATCAATAATAATAAACGCCTATTCGCAAGGCCAGTCATTAGCCTACTCTGAGCTAGCCTACTCTGGAGCTAGCTTCACATAATTGAGCACATGTGACTGCTCTATAGAGTAGTGTATACACGACACATCCATGCAGAGGCTCCCCTTTGTCTTCTCTAAAGTGTAACAAAATGTAACAAAACTTAATAAATCCCCAACCGGTGTAGTAGAGGAGTTAGGCTGAAACTGACTGAAACTGACTGAAGGCCGAAACTGACTGAAACTTACAACCACTGTATGGAGATAACGGGTTGGATTGAAGCAACGATAAACGAATGGACGTCATTCTGTAACTGTCCATGAAAACAGAAGGCACAGGCAGGCAAATATCGTGAAAGAAACAGCTCTGGCAATGAAACGGGTAACGGTAATGAAAGTTTGTGCTAACCTATCGCATGTGAAGTACATCCTATGTTATGTTACCGTAGTGATGATGCATCAGGTAGCCAATATAATCACGCCACATGAGCCAACTGCTTGTTCTGTAGGTTCTGTAAGTATTTTGTCCTCCCTATCTGCTAGGAATGGTGTGTTACAGACAGAATTTCAAAAACCTCCTGGGGAACCCCGACACGACAAACATGCACTTTAGAAAAGCTTGAAACGTCACTAACGCTAACTATAGGCTAGTGTTGTAAAAGTTTCACCGCTGTTGTTTTCGCAGGCTATCCTTTTGATGCTTTTATGTCAGCGGGTAGGCTGGATTTAATTAAGGAGGGCTTGTTCCTGTTCGCGTGTAAAGGTTTCATATAGGCTCATTAATGATAGGCTACACTGCATGTTGTATTACATCAACCAAAAGCGACGTTATGTAAATAGGCGGTCAGATCATGGGCCGGGTATCATAATTAATATTTGCGGTTTATAAAAACATATAGCCCAGGGGCCTGATCCCAGTCAAAGCAACAAGATGACCCGGGGTGTATATCGCTACTGAGAGACACAGTTCTGCCTATTATGAGTCTCTTGCCGTGAGTTTGAAGCCTGGGTTCGCTGTGGTACAACTGGCTACAACATCCATACCACCCATACCTATACCACTCATACCTACCACCCTTTCCACTCACCTGCTCATACCCATACCACCCTTCCTACCACTCCTTACCACCCTTCTCCTCATATCACCCCATACCACCCATGCCTGCCTCCCATACCACTCATACCTACCACCCATACCACCCATACCTACCACACCCTTCCTCATACCTGCCACCCATACACCCATACCTGCCTCCCATACCACCCTTACCTACCACCATGCCACTCATACCAACCACCCTTACCACGCACCTACCACCTTACCACCCATACCACCCGTACCACCCATACCACCCATACCACTCGCCACCAACCACCCTTACAACCCATACCTACCACCACCCATACACTCATACCAACCACCCTTACCTGCTAGTGGGCAAATGGCTGGGTGAACCACTGAGCAACGGCAGTGTGAACCTGGCGACGCAACTGAAAACCAAAAGGCGGTAGCCACATATGTTTTTCCGCATAAAGTCCTTATGACCAATAAATGCGGTTTCGCGCCACTGGTTTAGGTAAGACTTTTGTGTTTTAAAATCTACATGTAACAGCCATAATAGTTTCATTAGTGTTGCTAGCTTCACTGCTAATAGTTTAGTGGTTCACAAAGAAAATAATTTGCCCATCTTCATTACCTGCCACCCATACCACTGATACCAACCACCCATACCACCCATACCACTCCCCTTTCTACCACCCATCCTACTCATACAACTCATGCCACTCTTACCAACACCTTTCACCCTTCACCACTCCTTACTGTCCTTACTAATGCCTGCCACCCTGCCAACCATACCAACCCTTTCCTCATACTACCACCCATGCCACCCTTCCCTCCTTACTACCACTGCCCAACCCACCACTCATGCCACTCACCTTACTGCCATACCTACAACCCCACCACTCCTTGCCTACCACCCACCACTCATGCACCTACCACCCATGCCACCCATACCTGCCACCCATACCACCACTTTCACCATATCACTCATGCCACCTCCCCATACCAACCACCATACCACTCATACCTACCACCCAGCCACCACTCCTTACCACTCCATACCCAGCCTGCCGCCTGCTCATGCCCATGCCACCCATACCACTCCTTGCCCAGCACTCCTTGCCACCCATACCATGTACCTACCACCCCTTACCTACCACCCATATCACTCTTCCACACCCCATGCCTACCTACCACCCTTACTGCTCATACCTACCACCCCTTACCACCCATATCACTCCTTGCCACCCTTTTCACCTGCACCACCCACCATCCTCCTTACCCTGCCACCTTCCTCATACCTACCACCAGCCTGCTCATACCACCCATACCACTCAGCCTGCCACCACCCCTTCTACCCATATCCTCTGCCACCCTTGCCACCACCCATGCCTCATGCCTACCACCCTTTCCTCATACCTACCACCCCTTACCTACCACCCACATACCACTCATACCTGCCTCCCTTACTACCACCCATATCACTCATACCCTGCCACCCGCCACCACCCATGCCACCCTTATCACACACACCTACCACCCCTTGCCACTCCTTGCCTACCACCCTGCCCCTGCTCATACCTGCCTCCATTTACTACCACCCATATCCTCCCCTTGCCACCCCATACCTACCTACCACCAGCAGCCATGTGGATTTTTTCATTAGTGTTATAGCTTCACACACTGCTGTGGTTTAGTGGTTCACCAAAACTTCATTTGCCCATCACTAATACCTACCACCCATACCACTGATACCAACCACCCATACCCATACCACTCCTTGCCTACCCATCTCTCCTTCCTGCTCTGTACCACTCCTTGCCAACCACCCATGCCACCCATACAGCTCATGCACCTACCACCATACCACTAATACCTACCCACCCCATACCAACCCATACCTACCAACCAGCCTCCCTCCTTGCCTACCACCATACCACCCATACCACTCCTTACCTACCACCCATACCAACCATCCCTACTCATACCACTCCTTACCACCCATGCCTACCATCCGCCACCACTCTTCTCCACCCATACCCTCCTTACCTACCACCCACCACCTTACCTACCACCCCATACTACCCACCCATATCACTCCATACCTACCTCCGCCTCGCCGCCTTTACCCTCCTTACCTACCACCACCTACCCTGCCACCCCTTACCTACCACCCATACCACTCATACCTACCACCCATACCACCCATACCTACCACCCTTCCACCCATACCACCATACCTACCACCCATACAACCCATACCTACCACCCCTTACCACTCCTTTTCCACCATACCAACCACTTGCCACTCCTTCCTACCACTCCCTCCTTACCACTCCATACCCATACCCTCCTTGCCACTCCTTACCACCACCTTATCATACCACTCCTTACCTACCACCCATACCACTCCCTGCCCACCACCCCATAACCACCAATACCACTCATACCTACCACCCTTCCTCATACCTGCCACTTCCCTTACTCCTTACCACCACCCATAGCTTCTGCCACTCATACCTGCCGCCTGCACCCATGCCTACCACCTTACCACTCACATACCAATACCCCATACCTGCCTCCCCTTACCCATGCCTGCCCATGCCACCCTTCCTGCCACTCATGCCACCACCACACCTCCTTTCAACCACCCATACCACCCATACCTACCACCCATACCACTCATACCTACCACCTATACCACTCATACCAACCACCCATATCACCATACCACCCATACCAACCTCCCATACCACCCATACCTACCACCCATACCACTCATACATATCACTCATATACCACCCATACCACTCATACCTACCACCCATACCTACCACCCATACCACTCATACCTACCACCCATACCACCCAGACCTACTAGTGATGGGCAAATTAAGCTTTGGTGAACCACTGAACAACAGCAGTGTGAACCTAGCGACACTAGCTGAAAAGCAAAAAGATGGCCGCCACACATACATTTTTCAACATAAAAGTCCTTAGCAAACCAATATTTTTGGTTTCATATACTGGTTTGGGTAAGGACTTTTATGTTGAAAATCTGCATGTATAAGCTTCATATTGGATTTTTTCATTAGTGTTGCTAGCTTCACACTGCTGTGGTTTAGTGGTTCACCAAAGCTTAATTTGCCCATCACTAATACCTACCACCCATACCACTCATACCAACCACCCATACCACCCATACCACCCATACCTACCACCCATATCCCACTCATACCACCCATACATACCTACCACCCATACCACGATACCTACCACCCATACCACCCATACCAATACCTATACCACCATATACCATACCACCATATACATACCACTCATATACTATACCACCCATACCTATGCCCATACTCACCCATTCCTATACCATACCACCCATACCCATACCACCCATACCTACCACCCATACCACTCATACCTACCACCCATACCACTCATACCACCCATCCCACCCATACCACCACCCATACCTACCACCCATATACCACCCATACCACCCATCCTACTCATACCACCCATACCACCCATACCTACCACCCATACCACCCATACCACCCATACCACTCATACCTACCACCTATACCACCCATACCAACCACCCATACCTACCACCCATCCCACTCATACCACCCATACCACTCATACCTACCACCCATCCCACTCATACCACCCATCCCACTCATACCTACCACCACCCATACCACCTACCACCCATACCTACCAACCCACCACCCATACCACCCATACCAACCACCCATACCACCCCATACCACCCATACCACTCATACCTACCACCCATACCACACTCATACCACCCATACCATACCACCCATACCACCCACACCACCACCCTACCAACCATACCCAACCACCATACCTACCACCCATACCTACCACTCATACCACCCATACCACCCATACCTACCACCCATACCACTACACATACCACCCATACCTACCACCCATACCACCCATACCTACCACCCATACCACCCATACCTACCCATACCACCCATACCTACCACCCATACCACCCATACCACCCATACCTACCACCCATACCACTCACCCATACCACCCATACCACTCCATACCTACCACCCATACCCACTCATACCAACCACCCCCATACCCATACCACCCATACCAACCACCCATACCACCCATACCTACCCACCATACCACTCATACCTACCACCCATACCACCCATACCTACCACCCATATACCACCCATACCACTCATACCACCTCCCATACCACCCATATACCACCCATACCACCCATACCTACCACCCATACCACCCATACCAACCACCACTACCTACCACCCATCCCACTCATACCACCCATCCCACTCATACCTACCACCCATCCCACCCATACCTACCACCCATACCTACTAGTGATGGGCAATGAACCTATGAACCACTGAACAACAGCAACCACCCATACCTAGCTGACCCATCCCACTATACCACATACATTTACCAACATAAAAGTACTTAGCAAACCCATTTTTGGTTTCATACCCACCCATCCCACTTTCATGTTTAAAAAATCTACATGTACCACCATGACCACCCATACCTACCTCACCCTGTGGTTTATACCAAAAGCTTCATTTGCCCATCACTAATACACCACCCATACCAACCACCCATACCACTCATACCTACCACCCATCCCACTCATCCATACCACCCATACCACTCATACCTACCACCCATACCACCCATACCTACCACCCATACCACTCATACCTACCACCCATACCACCATACCACCCATATCACTCATACCACCCATACCAACCAACCTCCCATACCACCCATACCTACCACCCATTCCACTCATACCATATCACCCATACCACCCATACCACTCATACCCATACCACCCATACCTACCACCCATACCACTCATACCTCATACCACCCATACCTACCTACCACCCATACCACTCATACCTACCACCCATACCACCCATATCACTCATACCACCCATACCTACCTACCACCCATATCACTCATACCTACCACCCATACCACTCATACCTACCACCCATTCCACTCCATACCACTCATACCCATACCACTCATACCACTCATACCCATACCACCCATACCACTAATACCTTACATACCTGCCCATGCATCACCACGCATGCCTACCTACCACCCAGCACCACTCCATACCTACCACCCCATGCCACCTATCACTCCTTTTCACTTGCCTGCCTGCCACCCACATATCACTCATGCCTACCACCCATACTATCATGCCCTACCACCCCATGTGCCACTCATGCCTACCATCATACCTACCACCCATGCCACTCCTTGCCTGCCACCCATACCACTCCTTGCCTACCACTATGCCCATGCCCATCATGCCCCTGCCACCCTTACCACTCCTTGCCACTCATGCCTACCCACCCCTTACCCACTCTTACCTACCACCCCGCACAGCCCACCCCTTACCCTCATGCCTACCCTCCTTGCCACCCACTTACCACTCATACCTAACAATTTCACACCCATACCTCACCCCTTCCACCTTCACCCCTTCCACCCATACCACCCATACCTACCACCCATACCACCCATACCTACCACCCATACCTACCACCCATACCACCACTCATACCTACCACCCATACCACCCATTCCCACTCATACCTACCACCCATACCACCCATACCCACTCATACCTACCACCCATATCACTCATACCACCATACCTACCACCCATACCACTCATACCTACCATCCATACCACCCATACCACCCATACCAACCTCCCATACCACCCATACCTACCACTCATACCACCCATACCACTTATACCTACCACCCATACCACCCAGACCTACTAGTGATGGGCAAATTAAGCTTTGGTGAACCACTGAACAACAGCAGTGTGAACCTAGCGACACTAGCTGAAAAGCAAAAAGATGGCCGCCATTACATTTTTTCAACATAAAAGTCCTTAGCAAAACCAATATTTTTTGGCTTCATATACTGGTTTGGGTAAGGACTTTTATGTTGAAAAATCTGCATGTGGCAGCCATATTGGATTTTTTCATTAGTGTTGCTAGCTTCACACTGCTGTGGTTTAGTGGTTCACCAAAGCTTAATTTGCCCATCACTAATACCTACCACCCATACCACTCATACCAACCACCCATACCACTCATACCTACCACCCATCCTACTCATACCACTCATACCAACCAACCCATACCACCCATACCACTCATACCTACCACCCATACCAACCATACCACTCATACCTACCACCCATACCTACCACCCTTCCTACTCATACCACTCATACCTACCACCCATCCTACTCATACCACCCATACCTACCACCCATACCACTCATACCTACCACCCATACCACCCATACCTACCACCCACATACCACCCATACCACCCATACCTACCACCCATACCACCCATATCACTCATACCACCCATACCACCCATACCACCCATACCTACCACCCATACCACTCATACATACCACCCATACCACCCATACCACACTCTACACACTCTATACTCCACACTCTACACATCCAACCCTCACATCACCGTCACAGCGGCGGCATTCCCATGAGGAAGTGTGGGCAGTTCTCTGTGAAAGATGACTCAGATGTGCCCACGTCAACAAAACAACAATTAGGGTTTTGTGCTCATCAGTTTAGGATGGAGCGCATAGCTGGGAAAAGCTCTCCTCGGTGGAGATGGGATGCTGGTGCAGTGGA
This sequence comes from Alosa alosa, assembly GCF_017589495.1. NCBI lineage: Eukaryota > Metazoa > Chordata > Actinopteri > Clupeiformes > Clupeidae > Alosa > Alosa alosa. Next base: position 1,880,603 of record NC_063200.1, on the reverse strand, counting down.
TGCAGATGGACACAGAAGAGGGGTCAGTTCAAATGTGGCAAATGGAGGGAGTGGTGCCATCGGTGTTGGCAGAGGGCTTGTGTGAGCTCTCTCGTCTTGGCTGGAGTCGTGAGGCAGGGGGCATGTGTTGTCTGAGCTCTCTCGTCTTGGCTGGCATCGTGATGTAGGGTTGGACGAGGCATTATCTTTCAGCTGGAGCCTCACTAAGTGCTGCTTCTCATGCGGAGCTTGCTCTCTCCTCCTGCTAAGCCAGACACTCTTCCTGGAAAACAGCAGCCAACAGAGGAGACCACCCAATGCGGATCTGGGCCGGATCGGCGCCCACTCTGATCTGGAGTCAGCTGTAAACTGTTGGTAACTATCCCCAATGCTGTTTTGGTTACTATACGCTTGGATCCCCAATGCTGTTTTGGTTACTATATGCTTGGATCCCCAATGCTGTTTTGGTTACTATACAGTACGCTTGCTGACTCCTGCTAAAGTGCTTAAAAAAAGCAGTTTGTCAGACTTCTTCATATCCTTGAAATGCAAAAGCCATCTGTATTTGTAAATGTTTCCGTCGCCATGTGACATCAGAACATCATGCTTCTGAAAGTGTGGTGATACAGAGCACATAATTCCCCTCTGAGCCTTTTGATTTTGCTATGGGGAGTGAATGTAGTCATTACGCAATACACACAATTTTGAGAAACAGGAGCAACAGCATTCCTGAAAAGCAGAAAAAATGTGAAAATATCATATTCAATAACTTAAAATGGAGACCACTGCAGATCCACCCATTCTATTGAAAATAAGTTTATTTAAAATCGCTCCATGACTACCACTGACTGTCTGGAGTTTTGGGCTCACCCAATTGATTTGAAGTAGAGAAAGCAATTCTGACCAATCTGAATGGTGTAGTTGGTATCTTTGACAGTAGAACTGTATTAACTCTCATTAATGATGCATGTGCCCAACTCCAGGAAGGGCTATGTGCTGGGAGGTAATTGAGGTAATGGCTTCACCTTTTTTGCACTTGTTAGCCCCTGTTGAAGTTGAAGCTGCAGTGATGTGATTATTTTAAAATACACTGTATTTATTTCATAATATGCTGTATTTTAAAGAGCAGATCAAGCTCTTAATTTCAGAGGCTATGCCACCCTAAGCTGCCATGCGTGTCTGATGTGAGGCTTACAGCAGGTTTGCCTCTGGCGGGGCTGGGATGATAGTCACCTTGTGATTAACGCATTCAAGTACGTCGACTGCACAGGTGCTATGAACACATTAGACAGCGGCGCTTTTTCTTAATCACAAGTTTCAGTGAGATTTCCACACGAACCATTTGCACTTCAGATGATTTTAATTAAAGTAGGGGAGAAAAGGACTGCGCTTGAACAAGACTAATTAGGACTCGAGCCACATCCCATGTTTCATAAGTAGGGCTCACTCCGTTCCTTGAATAATCACTACCGTAATCATTTCAGTTAAGGGAACATGATGCCTTGGTCAGCATTTTTAGTTTTGTTGTTTTGGTATTATATTACCCAAAAGTTGCACATTTAATCCTTGACCAACGTGTTGCCTTGAGATAAAATCACAAGGACCTTATGAAACACAATGGCATGATAGAAGGTATAATAATGATATTCATTCATTCATTCATTCATTCTCAAGCCATCTGGTGGCAATAACCTGGAGACATATGCCCAGCAATTTACAGCCATATTGAAAAAGAACAGCTTGAGAAATATTCTCATTTGGAGAAGCGTAATTGTGTGTGTGTGTGTGCATGTGTGTGTGTTAGTGTGTGTGTGTGTGTGTGTGTGTGGAGAAGCATAATTATGGTAGGAAGTATGCTGCGTGAGCTCCCAGGACGTCTGCAGAGGAGAGGACATTTGTCACAGTAGTTAAGGAAACTGTTCTATGCACCAGTTCAAATAGTGCTAAGGGCATTTGTTAAGGGGTAACAGTTTGTGTTAGCCTAGAAATAGAAATTACATTTGCTTCCAGGGCTAGTCTAGCAACTACCCGTTGGCTTGTGAGCTCGAAAAATTAAACTTCTATCAGGCCAATCAAATCGTGTATAGAGTCGTTAGGCGGGCTTAACATAATGATTGATGGCAGAGTTGCAATGGTTTGACTTGAATTCCCTGCTACTTGAAAACAAAGAAGATGGATATTGCTGTTGGCCAACAGTGTGTCACGAGTTAAGCTTGTTTTAAGATGGCAAAAGTTTGAACTAGCCAATTAGCTCTGCTGGTGGGAAAACGCATGGGACTCAGCGCTGTCCTATTGCATGCAGAGGGAATTTGAAAGACAACAGATTATCCCGCCCCTCGGACTGAGCACTGCGAACGGTGAGTGCCCAGACCCTACATTTTAATGTGGGTCTGGCTCGTCAGGCTAAGTTTGTGTCAAAACTCTATCATATTGTCAAAATAATGTAAAAAAAAAAGGTTCAATAACACTAATAAAATATTATATTCTTACATGCAGCGTTATCTGAGATGGATACTGATTAGTAGCTCTATATTGTAATAACTAAGTATACTACTGTAATATTCTTTATTTGGGTTATTTGATAACCAAGTGTACTACTGTAATATTCTTTATTTAGGTTATTTGGTAACTAAGTGTACTACTGTAATATTCTTTATTTGGGTCATTTGCCAATAACTAAGTGTACTACTGTAATATTCTTTATTTGGGATATTTGATAACTAAGTGTACTACTGTAATATTCCCTGTATAATAATAGGCACGGTAAGCCCCTGTGTAGCACACATAAGCCCTGACATCAGCTGCGCCTGGTGCAGAGATGCATACGCTTGTCTTTATAGTAAAGTAGCCCTGACATCAGCTGCGCCTGGTGCAGAGATGCATACGCTTGTCTTTATAGTAAAGGACATCAGCTGCGCCTGGTGCAGAGATGCATACGCTTGTCTTTATAGTAAAGTACATCAGCTGCGCCTGGTGCAGAGATGCATACGCTTGTCTTTATAGTAAAGGACATCAGCTGCGCCTGGTGCAGAGATGCATACGCTTGTCTTTATAGTAAAGGACATCAGCTGCGCCTGGTGCAGAGATGCATACGCTTGTCTTTATAGTAAAGGACATCAGCTGCGCCTGGTGCAGAGATGCATACGCTTGTCTTTAGCTGCGTCTGGTGCAGAGATGCAGACGCTTGTCTTTATAGTAAAGTAGCCCTGCGCCCCCTAAAGTGGCGACAGTCATTTGAAAGAGGCAAGAGAGATCCTGGATATAAAGGAGGATATAAAGGAAAGGAAGATTACGTCCATCTCAAAGTGGAGTGGAAAACACTACCAACAGAGAGGAGCAGGGAAGATGGGTGCTGCATGGGCCAGTTCTACCCTTCAAGGTTAAAAGGCTTTGCCAATGTCTCGCTGTGCCACTCAGTGTGTATAAAAAAAGGAAGCATCATTGTATTCTGGCATACCTGCCTTTCCCAGAGAGATGTCACATTATAGTGACTCAAACAATGAACATATTTAAATATCAAAACCTTAAAAATAAACATTTCAATATCAAACCTTACATATAAACATTTCAATATCAAACCTTACAAATAACATTTCAATTTCAAAAGCTTACAAATAAACATTTCAATATCAAACCTTACAAATAACATTTCAATTTCAAACCTTACAAATAAACATTTAAATATTAAACCTTACAAATAAACATTTAAATATCAAAACCTTACAAATAAACATTTGAAATATCAAACCTTACATATAAACATTTAAATATCAAACCTTACAAATAAACATTTAAATATCCAACCTTGCAAATAAACAGATTTAATGATGAAGCTCAGTTGAGTTTATGTATATCTCTGTGCGCATGTGTGTGTGTGTGTATGTGTGTGTGTGTTTGTGTGTGTTCGCGCATGTGACAGGGGGAAACCATGGCACAACTGACAGAGGGTCTGCTTTAGGAAGATAACACCTGGCACCCCAAAAGCCATATCTCTAACAGCGGTCGACACCGGCACAGATCTGGGGCAGATTTGGTATTGGACCAGCGCCAGATCCGGTCAGATCCACTCCATAGAGTCAGCTGGTCTCTGGGATAACACATTGTGGCTGGAGCGGGCAGTGGGGTAGGGACGGATAAGCCAGGAAACAGAGTGCCTGCTGAGCGTAACATTCTCCAACAACAGCTGGTGGCTTCCGTGCATCGAGTCCCCACTCAAGTTTTTAGTGCTGATACTCTTCTCCAGGCTCAGAGTACTATGACTTTGAAAACACTGTAGGGAGTACGAAAGGGACACAAACACACACACACATGCAAACACACACACACACACACACACACACACAAACACACACACACACACACACACACACACAGTAAGACTTTATTAGAACACAGCATTATAACCATGTCATAACGCTGCAACGTTACTATGACCTATCAGCGTTCATGATGGCCGACATGCAAAATGGACATCTTAAACTTTGTTCCCTTTTGTTTCCATCTCTTAAACTCCAAGTGGTGCAGTAGGCGCATTGTTGTTCATCTTTCTGCTCTTCTTCGCCTATTGCGCAAATGCCTCGTTATATTAATTTTACATTCTTACAACATAGCCACAACACAACACCAATATGCCTACATAGCACAGACACGCAAGTTTAACTCGAGAAAATGCGGATTTCATGCGGATTTCACGGATGCAAATTTTTACTTTCCAAATTTTACTTTCCAAAAATTTTTAATTTTTACTTTCCAAATAAAGAACCCTCCTCTACCGAAACACCTGTAGTTTGCGGAGGACGAACGAGAAAGCACTCGTTTGATAAATCAGCCAGTAGGCTAGGCCTAGTAGACAAATAACTTTCAGAAATAATCTGTACTGCAAAAGATAGATAGATAGATAGATAGATAGATAGATAGATACTTTATTGATCTCCAGGGGATCAATACGAAAATGAATGTTGGTGGGTATTTAAACTATCTGTTTTAACAGCTGCAATAAATAGAAGCTTCATGGTCTTTATGTTCTGGTTCGTAAATAATTTTCATAAAACTTCAAGTTGCCCTATAACTTGGGGTCATCCCTATGTTCCCCGGGTCCTATGTTCCCCGGTAGCGGGGAACATCGGACCCTTTTTTGAAAAAAGGGTCCTATGTTCCCCGCTGCTTCCAAGTAGACTGCAGCCGCATGGCAAGGCGCGGGTTGGAAGTGCTGTTGCGCTGCGTGTTTCAGCTCGAAGTCTCCTCTTCTTGGAGGAAGAGCGCATGTTCGAATCTGCAAACACGTTCACTAATGAACATTTCTTGACGGCTGGCCTATCTTAGCGATATATTTGATATATCTTAGCGATACATTTGAGTTAAATGTCCAGTTACAAGGCAAAGACAAGCACCTACCTCACCTAGCAAATAAGATTACTGCCTTCACAAAAAAAACTTGAGTATGGGACAGGCGCCTCGATCGCGACAGTATTATGCCTTTGAGATTTCTGAGCGAAATCGCTGAAACGTCTGATTGGGAGGCACTCTTGTGATCCCATGTATTAAACAGTAGGCCTACATCACATCCCTGCAAAGTTTATTTCAAATATTTCCCAACCAGCAGTGTTCAGTATGACTGGATTATGGATCCATTTAATGCAGCATGTTGGCATTTCATTGAATATATTGTATAATGCTATATAATGGCCTATGCTTCCTAATATGTTACTGGAAAACAGAAATATGTGTGTTATGTATGTATTTATTATTCTATCTGCAGCACCAGCTGATTTTAACTCTGTTGAAGAGGATATATTTAGAACTTGTCATTATTTCAATAAATTTGACAATTTTAGGCTTGACCTACCACTTTCTTAGAGCGATGAGGGACAGGTGGGGCTCGAGAATGCCCCCTCAAAGTGGGGAATGAAAGAAAAAGTTTGAGAACCACTGATCTAGTTTGTTAACTACCACAGTCACGAAGTTGGGTCGCGATAGTCTGTCATTTAAAAAAAAGTGGGTCCCCAGAAAAAAAGTTTGAGAAACACTGTTGAATCTAGCCGAGTCTGCATGGCTTCAGTCCCAAGCTTGTCATTGTCTTTGCACTTGGCATGTCATTGTTGATTCTTACTGTACAAGAGGTAAGGGAGGTGATCTAAAATAGCCTTTGGTTGAGCTGTCGGAAGAATGGGATTAATTTTAATGGAACAAAGAGATATCAAACTATACTGGGCTGTAGACCCAAAGGGACATTTTGGATTATTGGCGAGTCAGACCAAAGGGGCTTGAACGCCGTGCAGTCCCCTGCAGCGTGCCAATAACGGAAAAATGAACAAAACAAACAAAATTAAATATCAACTTAAAAAGGCATGTAGTTGTAGCACGTTTCTTCTGTGAGAGGTGCAGCTCGTGTGTGTTGCTGTCCTCAATTTAGTGCTGAAGCGGACAACAACGAAGTTACCTAGAATGTTAACTTTGAACTCTTATATTCAGTAAAGAAGCACTACACAAGTAAAACCATTGTAGGCCTATGTTATAAAAAATGTTCTTCATCTATTCTTTTACTCCGCTATACTCAACGTGGAAGTTAGGAAAATCGCTCTTCTGGCTTGTGTCAATTTTGCACCGTCTTGGCGTATGTGTAGGTCTACCTGGTGTGACTCGGCAAGCAACATTGACAGAAAAATACACTTTGCTACCGCTTGTGCACGAAATGTGCACTCGCAAGCATATCCCATGCAATTTCCGTGGTCAGATACAAGGCGGGGAACATAGGACCCTTTTCTACAAAAAGGGTCCTATGTTCCCCGGTCCCATACAAATAGCGGGGAACATAGGACCCGGGGAACATAGGACCAGGGGAACATAGGTACGCTCCCTATAACTTTACTCTCCAAACTCTTCACTGCACTGTAGCCAATTAACTGACAGTATGATAGTAGGCTATTTATTTTCTGTAGGCTACAATAAACACATTTATTTTTTCCACTTTTGCAATATTATGCACTTGGTTACTGAACGCAAATCAGCAGGAGAGAGAATGCACGTAGCCTACGCAGCGTGTAGCGCAATGTGTGCTATTTGGTTACCAACTAACACTGTTAGCCAATTCACTAACTCAAGACTTCAGTGCCATCATATACAACGTTTTTTTTCACACTCGCTGTTTAAAGTCATACACCACGGTAAACTAAAACTAAGATAAAGGTAAATGTTACAATAAGGTAAATGAATATAGGCTGACTGTAACTAATTACTCATTTCCAGTAACTTGCCCAACACTGCTTAGGACACGGTATGAAATCTACCATCGATGTCAAGGTTGAGTTAGTCTGTCAATCTGGATATGGTCAATTTCACCCATCCTGACGAAGACCATGTCAGGACAAAAGAGGATAACCCATCCTGACGAAGACCATGTCAGGACAAAAGAGGATAACCCATCCTGACGAAGACCATAACCATGTCAGAACAAAAGAGGATAACCCATCATTGCTTGTCATATGCTTGTCATGTGCTAGAACACTGTGGCATGAATATTTCAGTGTAATCAGTGGGATGGAAAGGTTATGAGTTATATTTGATATCTATATAGAATGTTCTTTAGTTTCACTGTATTGAAACTGCAATCTACAGTATGTGTTGCACTAGAAAATAAACTACAGCCATAATGCTGCCATTGAATGTCCATACAAATGCTATACAAACTGATGTATAAGTATATATACTCTTTTGATCCCGTGAGGGAAATTTGGTCTCTACATTTATCCCAATTGTATTTCATTGTAATTTATGTCTGTGAGTTAAGCATGTTTTGGTCACATGTGTTTATTGTGTGTACACATACAACTTTACAAATCAATTATAAGATCCCACCTCGCTAACAAACATCAGGAATTTGTAACTGATCTCACCTACTATTACCAGAATAAAGTGGAGATAGGCCAGAAATAAGCACATCTCCTATAATCCACTAAGTGAGTTTCCTAAGTTTTCTGTCAAGGCACACTGCATGCTCTTGTCCTTGTCTCTGATAAAGCACACATATCTCTGATAAAGCCAGTAAATAAACATCTGTTTGCTAGAGCAGCAGCACTCTGTAGGAGGGTTGGCTCCCCTGACTGCTTGCACCTCCAGAGGAGAAACAACATTAAATATTTAAGACCAAATGTCAACTCTCTGAACAACACTCTCAAATAAACACAATACAGCCCTGAACTCCTGACTGCCTGGATTCTCAGCTACAATCCCAGCATGATGGTGGGTTCTACACCACCTCAGTTTGGCAAACAGGCTGAAATCACCCCTCAGTTTGGCAAACAGGCTGAAATCACCGCTTCAGTATGGCAAAATTACCGCCTCAGTTCAGTATGGCAAACAGGCTGAAATAATCGCTTTAGTTTGGCAAACAGGCTGAATTGCTGCTCAGACAGCCACAGCCATCACCCCAGTGCCCTTTCCACAGCTCCTGTGTCTGCACCACCCCCTCACTGTCACTCTTATTGACATTGCATAGCATTTTACAGTTTTATATGGTCAGGGAAAGGTAACATTGTTCACTTAGCCATACAAATTAATTACACATTGTAACAGGGTGAACGGCACTTCTGCATTCGCTTTGCAGCCCTCTATCGGCTATAACCGCACTATGTAAGTTTGCCAGATCGGGTAGCGGATCTGTAGTTCGATGGAATGAGACATAAGAAATACAAATTTGACTTGCGTTTGATGTCGCAATACAACGTACTTTCATAAATCATGCAACATATTCTACCTTGTCGTGGACATTGTTATTTGCAAAGCCGGTGCTGGATAAACAAATAGCATGCGTTAGGGGTGTGAATCTCTCATGTAAAAGACGATACGATTCGCATCTAGATACATGAGCACGATTCGATACAAGAAAAGATACATGTTCATAAAAAACGATTCAGTACGATTCAATGCGATTCGATTCGATGCAATTCGGTGCAGTTCAAGAATGAAAAGCATTCTGAAAGATTTTTTATCATTTGCTCAAGGTGCACATTCATTTTATATTATCAATTATCATGGTCATGGTTGTCAATTAGGCAAAAAAAAAAATGTGTGAATATGATTATCTAAACTGAGGTTTGTATCATATACTGTATTGAAAATGAAAAAAAGAACAGTCTACATTTCAGTCAAACACAGCAGCCAAATACAACATAAAAATACATTTTTAGAGACTTTATAGATTTTATAGAGTTATATCTGATTGCTTTCAAGGAGCTGTAGCCTATTGTTGAGGTAAGACAATACCGAAATAAAATAAAACAGTGCTTAAGACACTCTTGGCCTTTTCTCATATAGCCTACAAGAATAAAATAGGCCTACATGTCAATGAACTCTCTGGGCTTATTTTGTTCCAACGGTAGACCTAATATGCAGAAACCTATAATGCCACAAGTCTGAGTGAATATGAACAAAATAATAATAATTTGTGTTCGTTTTAGCAGCAAAGGCCAAATTATTCTTTAACATTAAGGAAATCCCTTCATCAAACGTAAGGCTACTCTACAGACTATCATTGCTTTTTAGGAATGCTATAGTAAGTGTTTAATTTCGCGCTGGACTTTGAAAAACAAAAGAGTAAAAATTGTCAAACGACCGAGTGCGAGTTGTCACGTGCTTAAGTTGCAGTAGATGTATGGGTAATGAGGTCCTTTGACAACTTTGGGCAATGAATGTAGCCAAAAACGAACTGCATTACGCGCTGCTTGCAACGTAAATGAGAGTCTGAGCGAGCAGAAAAAGTTGTGAACCAATTCGTAACAAGTAAATCGATATAGCGACCGGTTCATTTTAGTTTTATTCCGATACGGGGCTTCACGTATCGATGTAGCCGTATCTTACACGTTAAAAACGGATACCGATACGTATCGGTTAATCTTTACACCTCTAGCGTGCGTGCGACAGAGGGAAAGTTCTTTGGTGTTGCTTTAAGGTCAAATATAAGTGGCATAATGGAATATCTACTATTAAAATACATACCTACAAACTTGATGATTTAATTTAGTTTTGCCAAAAGGGGATGGCTATCCAGGCAGAGTGCCATCTTGAGTACCACAGGTCAAACAGATTAAGCTGACCATACAGTATTGCCACACACAGTCTAATCAGGCCATCCACAGAAGTGCTCTTGATGTAGAGAGGGTTCTTTCTGCTGCTGCTGTGTCCATTCTAGAGAATTCTGCAACCTTCCATCCATCATAGGGACTAGGGGACTCTAGAGTTGCCATTTTTGTGTTGAAGGTGCTTCCTGTGGGACAACTTGAAGAGGCAGTGTATTTATTTATAAGCCTCTCCAGGGAATGAACATGCGATTAAGCATTTCATTACTCGCAGCGACCTGTCAATGTACTCTAACTTTTCTCCTGTCCCTGCGGTCTTCAGCGACCTGCTACTAAAGGTACTCTGCCTTCTGTCCTGTCCCTGCGGTCTTCAGCGACCTGCTACCAAAGGTACTCTGCCTACTGTCCTGTCCCTGGGGCCTTCAGCGACCTGCTACCAAAGGTACTCTCCCTTCTGTCCTGTCCCTGAGGTCTTCAGCGTGTGCTGGAGGTACACTACCATTCAAATGTTTGGAATCACTTATACATTTCCTAGTAAATGGAAATGGAGAATTGAATGACTATTATTTCAATTAAGAAAATCATTATTTTTCTAATTTCTAATTACCTCAGTGACTGTACATATTCAGTTGACTATATTTCCTATTCAAACGTATGTCATGTTTTCCTGAAAAACAAGGATATTTCCAAGTGACGCCAAACTTTTCAATGGTGTTGTACCACCTTTACTCCTCAGTGTTCAACCGTCAACTACCAAGTGTCCTCTGCTTCCTCTAGCGTGCATGGTAGTGTCCTCTGCTTTCTCTAGTGTGCAAGGTAGTGTCCTCTGCTTTCTCTAGCGTGCATGGTAGTGTCCTCTTCTTTCTCTAGTGTGCATGGTAGTGTCCTCTGCTTTCTCTAGCCTGCATGGTTGAGCAGCAGAAACATCACTGATTGACAATCACCCGATGCGCCGTTGCAAATCCAGGATGTTTTGGATAAAAGGATCTGCTAAATATCTACAGTACTATCAGTCAACTGTCCCATCCAGGGGCGCCTGCACAACCCCCTCCTCTCCTGCTCAAACACAAGGTGTGTGTGGGCATGCATTAAGATGATTTTGATAATGTGTTTACAAACTTTACAGACAATTGTAAGTAGCCTACTGACATGCAGTAAATGGGATACTATGCAGAGTTGGGAAGTTATGGTAGGCCAAGTTGGTGTGAATACACACACACACACACACACACACACACACACAGGGGAAATTCTCTCGTTGTTGAGTAGTCTGATGGTACACACAGTGCGTACGGCTGTACACCTGCAGGCACGCCTGGTCCCATCCCTGCAGTCTTCAGAATGTGTAGTACTGTACAGCATTACCCAAAACATTACTGGTGTACTGTACCCAATACATTACTGGTGTACTACACCCACTACATTAAGATAAAGTGTATGATAAAGTTAAAGATAAAGATAAAGTAATAATAAAAATAAGCAACAATAATAATAATAAATTAAAAACAAAAGAAAACCCCTACAACAGACAGAACAGACATCCTGTTAGAATGTTGCGATAACAGGTCTGATGGCTGATTAGTCACTTCTTTAGTTTGGATTTGAATGTGGTGTATATCGTTAAATTCTCTAATGTGGGCAGGGCCGCGTTTGTGCATTGGGCAAAGGGGCTGCTGCCCCGGGCCCCGGCCACTAGGGGGCCCCGGTGCGGGACATTTAAAAAAGAAAACAAATGTCTTATTGTCACCTGTCTTTCCCCTTATCAATGCATGCTATCCCAGACAACAATGGCTTTGAATGAGACAACTAGAAAATGCAATTCCAGGGAATTACCAATGCATGTAAATGCAAAAAAGCTGCTGTGTATAACATTACATTACTTACAGTATGATTATTCAGATTACATAGACTTGTCCAGTATTCTTGACTTACTCCACTTACTTGATTAGATATTAGCTTAGAGTATATGACAGTCAGTAAAAATAAATTGTTAATTCAATATTGATCAACATTCTTTGTTTTAGTACAGCAGAATGATACTCAGAATACACTAATGAACACTTAACAACCAATGTAAGCTTGAAGTAAAAAAAAAATCACAGTTGTGTGTGTGTATATATATATACAGAACTTGATAATGCCAATCATATTATCCTAAGACTGATCTATTTATCAGTGGTAATTCTGAAATGACTGCAAGAGCTAGAGGTCTCAGTTAATTGTAATAAATAGGTCACTTTTGATGGTGATATAGACTGAAGAACAAGAGTCAGCCCTTCAGATGATCAGTTTTAGACAGAACTTAGGTTAGAATCTTAATTTTCACACAGCACAGCTCAGGTCTAAAAACAGAGGTCTAACAGCACAGCTAAGTTTCACAGATGTCACAGCACAGGTATGATTCAAATGTATGCATGCTTCATATAGTTGTCGGCATAGTCCTTCTGCAACAATATAATACTCAGAATGTCTCAGTGTAGATCTCAGATTTACGTCTATAGTTCAAAGGTATGTGCAGATATGTTGAGATATGGTCACATGTTTTTAGGAATTAATGTTAGTGTTAATGTCAGCGAATTGAATGTGTAATGTCGGTTATAATAGTTGTAGTTACGTTTAGCATGTTGTGTATTTGTTAGCGTGTTAGTCTCTTTGGTTGTACCTCATGTGTCTATCCTCGTGTTGATGTGTGTGGTAAACCCTTATTGTGTGTTGCATGTGCGACTGAGACTACCCCTGTGTTACCCTATGTAGTTTTCTGTGTACGTATGAGTCTTCCTGTTCCAATAAATGGCCGTCCTGGCCAAAGGTGAATCTTGTCTGAGGGTGAGATCGCTACAGTATCATGACGTGGCTGTGTATGTGCGCGCCAAACTCTAGGCTACAATGTTTCATGAGTTCAGATTTCGGGAGTTGCACATTTTAGGCTGACCTGGTTACCACTGGCAGTTTTTTTTCAAGCCTTAGTTTAAGTAATTCATTGATGGTAATATAATATAATATTTCATGGTTGATTTTTTTTGTGCATTGCCCCATGTTTGTAGGCTAGGTCTACTTGTTTTTTGTATGTTGGTACAATTGTATGTTGGTTAACAGTTCCACAATATAAATGCAAATTTCATTTTTACATTATCTGTCATAATTTAATTGCCTCTTTCTCTCTCTGTCTTACGTATATTGATAATAATAATAATAGTAATATATATTCGGGGAGGCCTCTGCCCCGGGCCCCAGATGACCTTAACCTGGCCCTGAATGTGGGTTGGTATTGAGTTCCATTCATGGGCAGCTCGGCTTAGATTTGGAGATATGATGTGGCTCTATGCCTCTTGTGCCTGGCTGTGTTGTTGGGGTTGGATTATTCATGTTCAGGTGTCTGGTTGTGTTGTTGGGGTTGGATTGTGCATCTGCTAGTTTCTTTGATTGATTTGTTTGGTTTATTCATTGTCAGGTTTCTGTGGCGCTGTTGTTGTTGTGGTGTGTGTGTATGTGTGTGTGTGTGTGTGCTTTGTCTGGCTTGAGATGCTCAGAGCTGCACCAGTGCTGGGAGTGTGAGGCATGAAATTCCTATTTCACCCCCAAGCGTCAACTCCTTCCTGAGCTGATCTGATCGCCCTAACCATGGCAACCTCACTTGTAGACATGTTATTTTCTCTCACTTTTCCTCCTTCTTCTCTAAGTAAGCATGACCTTTACTGGAGAAACAGCCCAGCCAGCCTAATCCTTCGCTGGCACTCTCCCACTCTTTGCCAACCTCCATGTTTGTGATTTTCCACAGCAGAACACGGGTGACGTTCCAAACTGATGGAACAAAAACCTCGGAGCAATCAGCCTGATGGGAGTTTACCGTGCCACCTCCAGCCTACCCATCCAACAGTGGGCAGGGAATGAATGAGCAGAGAGAGAGTGGCACCTTCACCACGGGAAGTGTCATCAAACACACTCATCACATGGGACCATTCCTCTTTATTGCTGTGGCCGTTTATGATCCGATCAAAAACCTTACCAGACAAATCACAAGCCCCAAATACAAAGAAATACCTACAAATACCACATTCCTCTGATCAAACCTTGAGCTAAACATTTCAACCTTCCACTTCAACAGGAAGTTAATTTCTCCTTTCTCCTTGGGACCAGTTCTTTTTTGTTTTGATGCAAATGCACATTAATGTCAGTGAGTTCCTGATGACTGATTTTATTATTTTATATGGGAATGTTAAGCAAGAACAGACAAAACTAAATTCGAAAGCAACATTACGGGTCAGTCAATCAGCCTATTAGCAGGGGTGAAAGTAAGTCGGTACTGGGGCACGGAGTACCACTAAAATATTTGGAGAGGGTGCGATCGAAAGAAAACTATACTGTCTCTGAAAAATATAGCACTTTCAGCATGACAACACAACTGCTAACGTCAAATTACCAGAAGCAACACGTTTCCCCAAAAATATATTTCATATACATCGTTCTGAACTGTATCTGAATTGTGTCTAAACCTCCCGTGCAGCTGGACAGACAACGAGCAAGCTATAGCGCAAGCAGTACAGTATTATAAGTAATGAAAGTGCACTGGTTCCAAAGTGGAGCAGAAGTTTCTTTTGAAAGTCTCCCAAATAAAAAAACAGGCATGAAAGAAAAATATGTTGATGTTTCAGTGATTCTATACAGTAGCCTAGAGACAGGAGAAAAAAATTAACCAGATTGGATAATAATGAAAGTGGGAGCGGACAGAGTATGTTGCAGTCTTAAATAAATAAATAAATGTTTCATGATATACAGTAGCCTAAAAAAAAAATTGATTGGAAGTGGGAGTTGAGCAGAGTAACTAGGTTAAATAAATAAATAAATGTTGAAATTAAGTGTTTGCAATTTATTCATAATCAAAAACAGATGCAGGTGGGTTAAAGAGTGATACTAGAGTGATAAGAAGTCCTAGTGAATGCTTGATAAGTAGACTATAATACAGTAAATAAACAAATAAATAATAAATAATTAGGCTAAGTGAAATTTTTTCGCATGGCTCTGGGTGCGCATTATAACTCTCTATATCATAGTACCACCAAGAAATAAAAACTACTTTCACCCCTGCATGGGACACTCAGTTGCCTTATCTCTGGCTCTGTGGCTTTGTTGACAGATGCGGATCTTTCTCATTATAGCAAACTTTGCAGTGGCAGTGGGGGAAAGACATCAAACTAAATATTACTTTGTCAACTGCTAATAACACTCCACCTCTCTTGTATAAATGACAAAACTTCTCCCTCTCTCTCTGTCTCTTTATCTATTTCTCATTCTCAGTTTCTATTTCTTCTCTTACACACCGTTACTAAATGTTGTTTTTCAATGTGCATTACGATATGTCAGACACCCCCCCACCCCCCTGGATTTTAATGCCTAGTACTCACTACTTGCTGGTGCTTTTGATACAATATTGACATGCTGCTTATAAACTTAATACTGGATTAATGCACTGCACTCTGGTGTATGTGAATAATTTCTATCTGGTTTACCATTAGTCCAAAATGCTGCAACTAGGGTAGGATACTAACTAGGGTAGGGTACTAACTAGAATACTAACTAGGGTAGGGTACTAACTAGGATACTAACTAGGATAGGGTACTAACTAGGGTACTAACAAGGGCACTAACTGGAACTAAAATAATTAGATTAGATTAGATTAGATTCAACTTTGTGTGATGTGCAGAGTACAAGTGCAAATACAACTAAATGCAGTTTGTGTCTATAACCAGAAGTGCAAAAAATTAGATGCGGACAACATGTGCAGATATGTGCAATGTAGTAGCAGTAACATTATAATAGTAGTAAGAATAATATAGATAAATGCAGTGAATTAACAGAATATATTATAAGAAAAACAGAAAAAATATGGATGTTCAGTATGAACCATAAAGACAGTTACAGTATGTACAGCTATGCCGAAGGTTTATTCCTTAGTAAGAGAGTTTTTTGCCCCTGTTGCTCTTGGGTGCTCCTTGTTGGTGCCCCCCCATCCCAATCATTCCCCACCTTTCTTATGCAGCCCTTGCCACTTAATCTACTAAACCCCTCTTCTACTGCACTTTTTACCCCCATAAATGCACAAATAGGCTGACACCAGACATAATTCCACTGCATTTCTTACATCCAGTAACTATATGCATGTGACGATAAACTTCCTTGTATCCTTGTATCCTTGTATGTGCAGTGTGATAACAATACCATTGTAGTGCAGATACAGTAACATTTTAAGAGTATTAAGAATAATAATGTATTTTCAGGATGAATAGTATGAAGAGCAGTAGAATATGGCTATGTATAAACCTAATTATAGTATGTACATTTATAAATAAATAGAACACTGTTGAGGGGCAAAAATGTCCGCAAAATGTTTGTCCCTGTCAAGGTTGCCATGGTGATGGACACAAGGTTGTGTACACCTCAACAGGCACAGGCAAAGAGGCATTGGGCGAGAGGGGTGGGGGGTGGGGGGTCTTAGTTTGTTGGTTGTCACCAGGATGCGGAGCTAGAGTTCAGTAGGGTGACAGCCGCAGGAAAGAAGCTTCCTCTGAACCTGACCTGCTGGTTTGGGTGCAGAGAGACCTGCAACGCCTCCTAGAGCGGATTGGGGTGAACAGTCTGTGGTTGGGGTGAGTCTTTGATAATGCTGATGGTCATGCCCCCACATACAGTATGTTGCTGATATGCAGTTAGCAGTTTCTTTCATTTGAAATTACTAATGGAACATCTGATGGAAGTTTGATCATTCATTTGATGGAAAGTGTCTAATAGAGTTGCTACATTACAACCATTTGAAATTAGACATTATACTATTATTTTTTAGCTCTCAAAGTTTGGTCAGAACTATGTGGTGCTTCTGTCTGGGCCGATTTATCACGCTTTCGGCCCATTCATGTTAATGGGACTTTCTGCAGTCATATAATACATCATATTTGGTGTAGCAAATTATATTACTGTATTTTCAGTGTTTGAAGTTTAGTAAGAACTTTTGGTCAGAGTGGTGTTTCTATCACCACCGACTCACTACCTCATGTGCTATAAACAGCTTACTCGCAGTCTTTTAGGAGCTTCCGTGTCATTATAGCCAATTGGCTGCATTGTTGTGTTATTGGTGGAGTTCAGCGGAATCATTCTAAAGGGCCAATTTTCCTCTCAACTTCTACTGCCCCTGCAGAGAGCCCCAGAGTTTTCCCTTTCAGCTTTTGGCTATAAAAAATCCCCTCAATCCCCCCACAAATCTGAGAAAGAGAGTGACCGAAGGGCGGCTTTACGAGCTCTGTCAATCTCTTTCTCCCCACTTTATTTCTTTCTTCCCCTCACTGACTCTCTTTCTCTCTCTCTCTTTCTCTCTCCCAATCTCTCTTTGTCTCTCTCTTTCTACCAATCTCTCTCTTCCTCTCTCCCAATCTCTCTCTCACTCTCTACTAATCTCTCTTTCCCTCTCTCTACCAATCTCTCTCTCTCTTTCTCTCTCTCTATCAATCTCTCTCTCTCTTTCTCTCTCTCTATCAATCTCTCTCTTTGCTTCTTCACTCCCAGTCTTTCCTTCTCCCTCTTTCACTGTAACTCTCTCTCACACCATCTCTAATAAGTAACATGTTGTCCACGCCATTCTCTTCTATTGTGGATGTCCACGCCATTCTCTTCTATTGTGGATGTTCACTCCAGTCTCTTCTATTGTGGATGTGGACGTATGTCTGGGTCCATCACCCCCACCCCTGGCCCTCATTGGTCCATCACCCCCACCCCTGGCCCTCATTGGTCCATCACCCCTGCCCCTCATTGGTCCATCTCTAATTTGTGTTGTGTCTCTGCATGGCTCGCTTTCTGATTAGTGTATTGATACGGCTGGAATATACTGCTGATAGAATATCCATTCTGCCGACATCTCTGCCGCACTGGCAGTTTGCCCAGGTGAAGACAGATGGTAACGATACAAGCACTCCATCAAGTCTTATCCCTGTACAAATGTGGGGCTGTCATGAGGTTGTTTCACAATTCGCCCTCGCCTTGCGCCCAAATTGTAGATCATTTTTGGGGCTTCACCTGTTCAGGATAAGGTTAATGGCAGAAGAAATGGTCCATATGCCTCAATTATTTCTCCATCTGCTGAAATATATTATTCTGAAAGTTGAATGTAACATTGCACAATTTCCTCTCTGTTAAGGAAAAAAAGAGAGAAAAGGTTGAGTAGTATTTCATTCCTATTGTTCTGTATGGAGATGGCGATGCTTGAGTGGAGCTTCTTTAGCAGGCCATCAGAGGCATTTGACCTTTTCCTGGGCATCTGAAGGAATACGCTGAGCTGGAGACAGTCCTCTGACAGCTCCCAGCAGCCAGTGGCAGAGCCAGAATGGAGCCGTGCCCTCACAGCGGCTGCCAGTGGCAGAGCCAGAATGGCGTCCTGGTCTGTGGCCCCAGAGTCATCTGCACTAATTAAGCTTGAACTGTGGGACAGCCAAAATGCTGTTTGCAAACACCTAATAGAATAGTCTCTATGGTAACGTGTAATTATACCATTAAGTGTAGCAAAATGCAGTAAATATCTGTGTTTAACAGGTCGCCCTGTTAGCCGCAGGGATCTTCAACACAATCCTAATCCCATCAAGAGTGCACACAGAGAATAGAGGTACACGAAATCATATGCTACTGCTCACCCTCACCCAACATGCAGTCATTGAAGTGTTTCATAATACAGTCATATTGCAACAAGGGCAGGTGACATTTTTTTGTAGATTGACACTGGGCACAGATGTCTGATCCAGTTTTTTATTGAGCCTGTCTGAAAGTTGTAAAGCACATCTCAAGGTTATAGACTTATGACCAATTAGCTGTGAGTAGCAATGTGATTAAATGGAATGGTTCTGTGCTGAACTGTCAATCACACATTCTTATTAGAGAAACTCAGGAACATGTTTATTAGGAACTCAGGAACAATCACACATGCTTATAGAGGAACTCAGGAACATGTTTATTAGGAACTCAAGAACAATCACACATGTTTATTGGAGAAACTCAGGAGCATGCCATTTTACAACAACGGACACAAACGAAAATGAGTCATTAGTTCCTCCCTTTGTGTTCATTGTGAACGGTCAACAAGGGCATCTTGAAAACTAAAATAAATGAATGCTCCTCCTAGTTTCACGATGCAATTAAAAGAAAATTAGGCAACAGCAGGCATCTAAGCATATTTTAATGACTCTGAAAAGTGGCTAATAATGTGCAAACAGATGATAAAATAGGCAAAATAAATAATTAGTGCATTTATTACACTGGTGCATCCCATTGTGGCGTTATTGAAAAGGAACCCACTGTCCCAAGTTGTAGGTCATTAGCACTATTATTCTTAACTCCATGATGAGGCTTCAAGCACTAAAATGAATGAATGGCTTTGACATGCTGTAGCTGAAAACAACTCCTGACGGTAATTCTTCAAATCATATATGTCATACAGTATGTTTGTTTTCTTTTTTACCCTTCTGGTCTGTTCTCCCCTTCTGGTCTGTTCTCTTCTGTTCTGTTCTGGTCTGGTCTGTTCTGGTCTGGTCTGTTCTGTTCTGCTTATATTAACTCTTCACATTTATAGTATGTGAGTGATGTTTATGTATGTGAGATATATGTGTGTATGTGTTTTTGTTGTGTTATGTTTGTCTAAGCTACTGGATGCCTAAAGTTTCCCTCAGGATGAAGTATGAAGTATCTATCTATCTATCTATCTATCTATCTATCTATCTATCTTCTCCCTTTTCATCCCTCCTTTATTCCTCTTCTCCTTAATTTCTTCCTCTCTTCTCCTCCAACCTCATTTGCTTTTATCCTTCCTCTTCTCCCCTCTCCTCCTCCTCTCCTCTCTTCTCCTCTTCTTCTTCTCCTCTTTTCTTCCCCTCTTCTCTTCTCCTCTTCTTCTTCTCCTCTTTTCTTCCCCTCTTCTCTTCTCTTCCCTCTTCTCTTCTCCTCCTCTCTCCTCTTCTTTTCTTCCCCTCTTCTCTACTCTTCTCCTCCTCGCTACATCACTCGTTATTTTCTGGCAGCATGTGTGAGAAATGCACAGGCTACAGGGACAAGGAGAATAATTGGAGAAGAAGCTTCTTATGAAATCCCAGAGCTTGCTGTGCTCATACAGACAGACAGACACACACACACACACACACACACACACACACACACACATACAACAAGCAAACATGCTCTCTCTCTCTCTGTTTCTCCATACCCACACACACACACAGAAAGAGAGAGAGAGAGACACACATACACAGAGAGAGAGAGAGAGAGAGAGTTCCACGGATCCCTTGTGTCTTCAGACAGATGCTGGTGGGGCAGGAGAGGGGACCGGTGGGTGGGTGGGGCAGGAGAGGGGACCGGTGGGGGGGCAGGGGGCAGGAGAGGGGACCGGTGGGCTGAATAAAGAAGAAGGATCCACACTCTGCTCAGTGTAATGGCACTGCAGATAGTCTGATGATTACAGCTGCTTAGCCACGTTTCACAGCCAGCTGGGTCTCTGTGTGTGTGTGTGTGTGTGTGTGTGTGTGTGTGGCTCTGGGTGTCTGCACTTAAACTTTCATTTTTCTGACCGCTTCTTTTATGAAGCAGAGTCAGCCAGTAACCACTCCTCCACTGCTGTTATTGCTCTTCAGTGTCTACCCCAGGCTTGCTAATATAAATGGGTCTTTCTTTCTTATGAATTATTATTGAGTTATGCCTTATGCAACGGTGCCTACATTATTTGAGTAATAAGGGGCTCCAGGTGTTTATACTTCCAGTCCTACTGTGGAGAATGGAGAGCAGGATCTGCATCAAATCTGGGTTTTGATTAATAAGGTGAGAGACTTGTTTGCTTTTTGTTCTCGACAGCAACAAATGTGTGATTTTATTGGTGAATTGTATAATATTGCAACCATAGCTTCAATTACATTATATTCAGAACAATGAAATCAATAGTGAAGCATGAACTAGGTCAGATTCAGAACAATCAAACCAATAGTGTAACATGAACTAGGTCAGATTCAGATTCATTTCTCAAAGTTTGACATGGCAAGGCACACCAGAGTAAAAAAAAAAAACATTTTAGAAACCGTGCAACTTGAATTGCATCAACCATTACTGCATATACATAAAAAAAAATAATAATTAATGTGAATTGTGACTACATAGTTGTCAGGAGAAACATGTGCAAGTTAAGGAACTTCAGGTCTTTCATATTGTTTATTTTCGTTTCCTGTTTACTTACAGTACATTTGGCTACATAGGTGTGATAGGCTGGCTGTAGACGGCAGGTTCACGGATAGGGGCCGGTACAAATGGCCTTCTGGTGAGTGGCGGCACCACCGTGAGCTGGGTCATGCTGGGTCATTAACCGTCTTGATGGGTTCAGCAAAGGGAGGGCCCACAGATGACTGCAGAAACAAGGCAGCAGCCTGATGCATAAATTACCCTTTTCTGGAGGTGTTATTGTTGTCCTCCTCTCACACCTCTCCCTACTTTACACACACACACACACACACACACCTCTCCCCACCAACTATTTATACACACACACACACACACCTCCCCCAATTTTGGGGAGTGTTTTGTTTTGCATTTCTGTATTTTTGTTGTTGCTGTTTGTTTGTTTGTTTTGCATTTCTGTATTTTTGTTGTTGCTGTTTGTTTGTTTTGTTTTGCATTTTTGTATTTTTGTTGTTGCTGTTTGTTTGTTTGTTTTGCATTCCTGTATTGTTGTTGTTGCTGTTTATTTGTTTTCAACCTGCTGTTTTGGCATTGCACGTGTCTGTGGGGCGGCTGTGAAGGTTTCCTCTGGCGAAACGGAGCTTCATCACGACCACTCTCCCCGCCTTTCTGATGTGGTTGGCGTGCAGTGCGGGGCTGAGGTTATACAGGTCCCAAGCAGTGGAGGATCATCTGCTGCACCCACTCCCAGGGCACTGCTGGGGTAGTCATGCCTGCACATCCTCCCCAGGGCACTGCTGGGGTAGTCATGCCTGCACAGGGCACTGCTGGGGTAGTCATGCCTGCACATCCTCCCCAGGGCACTGCTGGGGTAGGCATGCCTGCACATCCTCCCCAGGGCACTGCTGGGGTAGGCATGCCTGCACATCCTCCCCAGGGCACTGCTGGGGTAGTCATGCCTGCACATCCTCCCAACTTCCACTGCTTATGTAGTTTTACCTCAGATCCTTCAGCATTTGTTATGTAGCCTGACCACAGATTCAATCAAAATAATAATAATAATAATGATAATAATAATAATAATAATGATAATGATAATATTGATAATAATAATAAGAAGAAGAAGAAGAAGAAGATAAACAGTCTTCTGATAATTACATTACATTACATTACATTACATTACATTTGGCTGACGCTTTTTTAACCAAAGTTTAACTAACAACATGGTAAACAGTACGTTTTTAGAACAATTCTCACAATTTTAGGACAGTTTAAAAAAACAAAAAACATTAGAGTACAGTAAGAATAAGTCGTCGGTGAGTGCTTGTTTTAACAGTTACTTGTCAGTTTAAAACGGCTGGTGAGTGCTAGGATCAGTAAGACTTGTTGTAAGTGTTGCTATGAGAGTAGGTGTTCTCTAAAGAGCTGGGTCTTCAGGAGCTTTTTTTGAAAGTGGAAAAAGGATGTCCCTGCCCTTGTAGGAACTGGCAGTGTGTTCCACCAACGAGGAAACAACAGATGAGAAAAGTTTGGATTGGCTTGAGCCGCATGCGGTGGTAGAGCTAGGGCCGTTCGGTCAGAGGAGCGCCGCGGTCTGGAGGTAGTGTAAGTCTGTATAAGGGCATTCAAGTAGGTATAATGTGTGTGTGTGTGTGTGTGCGCGTGTGTGCGCTCAGCAGAGACAGAGTTAGCAAGGGCTCGTTGTTAGTGCGGATGAAACATATTTAATTAATCTAACCTATCGAACCAGCAGCCGACTCGAATGCTGTTGATCACTCACACATCCCACATACCTCTATTAATAAATGTACTGCCCACACACACACACACACACACACATCGCAACATGTTTCTGGAAGCTCAGGAGGTGCAGGCTTCTCAACATTCAGCGCAGGCAACACTGTTAGCACAACATAAGTTGAAATCATCTGTAGTATAGTTATGACCGCTGCGCAGCGAAGAGGCGGTCATATAGGTTTAGTCAGAGTTTTTCTTTTTTTGTTTGTTTTCTTTTCGCGCATGCCCAAATTTCCGTCAATGATTCGGGGACACTGAAAGACCGGGTACCATTTAAACTTGGTGGGCATGTAACCCCACATGGATAGCATGGAACCATCGTTTTTCGTTTTGATCTGTAGCCCCCCGCTGGACTGGACCCCGAAAGGAGGGTAGGGCAGACACAGTTTTCTGTGAATATCTCAAAACCGTGACGGTTTAGGAGGACCATTATTTTTATGTATGTTGATCTCAAGGGGCCATGTCAACGCATTCCATAACCACTCATTTCATGTATAGCGCCACCTAGTTAAACACAAAAAGTAAAAATGAGGTGTTGTAATTGAAGGTATCTGTGACCTAACATAGTCAAAACTGCACGAAATTGGAAGTGTAGGATCATTATGACACCCTCTGTATGCACGCCAAGTTTTGTGGAATTCCGTTCATGGGGGCCACACAATAAATTAATTTATGTTACTATACACCAACTGGCCTGTAGGTGGGCGGAGACAGTTTTCTGTGAATATCTCGAGAACCGTGGGGCCTAGGAGGTCCACCTTTTTTTTTTGTATGTTGGTCTTAAGGGGGCATGTCAACCCATCCCATTACCACTTATTTCATGTATAGCGACACCTAGTTAAAAATTAGGTGTTTTCATCACAATATCTCTGGCTGACAAGGTCAAAACTGCACGATATTAAAAGTGTAGGATCATTATGACACCCTCCGAATGCATGCCAAGTTTTGTGTACTTTCGTTCATGGGGGGCCTTACAATAAAATAATTTATGTGTACATTTAGTGACGTACACCAACAAGGGATTCGGGACACTGAAAGACCGGGTACACGAAACTTGGTGGGCATGTAACCCCACATGGATAGCATGGAACCGTCATTCTTCGTTTTGATCTGTAGCCCCCCCCCCGCTGGACTGGACCCCCCGAAAGGAGGGTAGGGCAGACACAGTTCTCTGTGAATATCTTGAGAACTGTAGGGCCTAGGATGACCAATTATTTCCGTACGTTTGCCTCCAGGGGTCATGTTAACCCATTCCATGTGCACACATGTGCATAAACAGATACACACGCACACACATACATTTACAGTAATCATACGTATGACACATACTCACACAGTAGACATATGTACGCATGCATGCACATGCACAAACACACATACGCAGGCAAACACACAAGCATGCACATACACACACACACACACACCCACACACATAAACATAAATTTGTACACACACACATGCACACAATTCAAGAATTTTTCCCCGTCATCTACTCCCCTGAATTTTTGGTCATTGATACCGGGACACCAACCACCGGGTACATGAAATTTGGTGGGTATGTAGCCCCACTAGACTTTTACGGAAAAATTTCATTTCGTCCCCGGGGACCACCACCAACCCCGTGCTGGGCCCCCTGAACCGCAAAAAAAAAACAGTTTTTCCTAAATAACTACCTGAACCGTGGCACTGAGGATGAAGAATCTTTTATGGTACGTTGGTCTCAAGGGCCCACATCAACCTGGCTCATAATCACTCATTTGTGATTTGCACCCCCACCCCCCGGTAAAAAATGAAAATGCAATATTATTCTGCTTTAATCGCCCCTATCTTCATTTAAGATGTTCAGAACTGCACCAAATTGTATGTGTATGATTGACCTGGCATTCTCGGGGGTATGCCAAGTTTTGTAGAATTTCATCCATGGGGGTCTAAAAAATTAGGTTATGTGTACATTTAGTGACTGTACACTCATTGGCCTGTAAATGGACCTAGGTAATATTACCGTTAGCGTTGGTTGAGTACGGAGCCCGGGAGAGCTCACTTTAAGTGATATTTTTTTTCTGGTCGTGATAATTTGTGAGCACGTTTTCCTTTAACCCTCTAGAAGTTTACAGGCTTAATTATAGTCGACAAGATCGCGGTACTGAATAAAACGGGCCGATTTAGTCAAATAGGGTGTCATATTTCGATTCGACTTCCACTCCACTAGATGGCAGACATGTCATCACGCCATCCCGAAGTCGAAAAAGGACACGCTTTAAACAAAACTTTCTAGCTACAGCGCATTGAATCAGTGCATGAAATACGGAGCTTTAGTGCGTGTGAGCCACTTTGTCAGAGCGATATTGTCAACGTCAGCGAGTATTTGCATTAGATTATCGCCTAATGGCATCAAAAGTTTACCTGAAATGAAGTGTTGGGTCTTCTATTCGCGGACCCTGATTCTGAAGGGGAATATCTGCCTTCAGAAAATGACGGTGATTCGTTTAGTGAGGCTTCAGATGCGTCCCTGCCACTGCAATGATGCAGCTGGACAAAGTGAGAGTTTACTCCATAGTTTAGCTTACACCAAGCACAAACGTTGAATCGTTTGCCCAATGTCACTGGTGGGAATAATGTTTCACGGGTTCGAGTGTTCATCCGGAAGTTAGCAGGGTGTTAGTGGTTGTAACGAGGCTGGAGGTAGCCTAATATCCATAGCTAGCTTCTGTCTTCTGAGCGTGTGCCTCTCCACAATCAGGGCGACAGTAACGTGGTGGAGCCTTTGTCTAATGCCACTGGGTATGTTAGGCGAGGTCGAAGTGCTCATAGGACAGTTAGGGGAACGTTGTGGCAGTGTGGGGAGTCGCAATGAGAATGACAGTAGGCCTAGTCCGAGCTGCGCAAATTCTCTTCCACTTGGCGCGCGAGGTAGATCTGGCCATGCTGCTCGCATGGTGGAGGTGGTGACACGCTCTCTCCCTCCCACACACACACACACACACACACACATTGGGTCATGCATAGTCTATCACAAGATGATGGGAATGCCGGCCCTGTATGGATAGGGATAGGGAGTCATTATCTCTACAGCAAAAGGCCTGCTATAAAAAAAAAAAAAAGTCAGCCATTTAGTAATGATTTACACTGTTGATTTGCTATCTACTTCCCTGATCATTTAGGACATACAGTACACTATGTGTTCCTTTTGTGTGTTCATGTCCTTGTGATGTGTGTGTCTTTGTCAGCTAAGAAAAAAAAAAAAAAACATCAACAAAAACAACAAAAAGAAAAAAAAAATACTAACATTGTCTCTTGTCTTGTCTCGTCATCTCACTCCTGATCTGTGCCTTGCCGTGGTAAATGAGCTTTTGAACTAAACAGGTCTTGTCTACTTGTGTTTTGTGTGTCATCTGAATAATATATATGTGCCCCATACATGGAATCAGAGTGCCTACTGTATGTAGTAAATGGAAAATCTCTACAGCAAAGGCCAGTCTACCGCTACATGCATTTTGGTTTGTTTCTGCCATTTATTAGTAATGATTTACACAGTTTGTTCACTACTTACTATTTACCTGAGCATTCAGTATTGTGCAATATAGCATACAGAAGGTGAGGGACATTTGGGGGGAAAGAAGTGGTGCATTTTATCATTCAAACATGCAACTTTTCATGAAAATTCTATAATCCAAGATGGCCGCCACCATATGACGTCATAATATGCAAATTAGATATAAACATTTAATCTCTACATACACTTTGGGTCATCCTTAATATTTCTCTAATTTACAGAAAGTCTCTATCTCTTATCACTTTTAAGATATAGCCTTTTGAAATGAAGATGTCAAAATTGATCGTTTCGGAAAAAAACCTCTGGCGCCTAAAGGGTTAATTGAGCCCTCGAATTAATAAAACATGAGCACGTTTTCCTTTAATTGAGCCCTCGAATTAATAAAACTTGAGCACGTTTTCTTTTAATTGAGTCCTCGAAATTAATAAAACATGACCACGTTTTCCTTAAATTGAGCCCTCGAATTAATAAAAACGTGATCCCCTTAGGCCTAGATTGAGCTCTCGAAATATGTAGGCCTATTTCGTGCTCACATTTAGTCATTTCCGACATGCTCTCACCGCTGGCTGCCTGTCGTAACTTCCGTGTTACTCAAACTGTTGAGATTGGGCTATTGTCTGTAACATTACTGTTCAATATTGGTAAGTGATGATTACCGTGGTTAATTAAAGCCTTTTAGTTTTCACCATTAGGTAATGACTATAGCGGACTTCTACTCTTTGTAGCAGGGTCACCTCCGGTGTCAACTGCCAGCTATGGAGCCGACTGCTGATAGCCTGAGGGACTTCTTGAAGGATAGAGGTGTCAGCGAAGGGTTTATTCAGAAACTCGAAAACGAAAAGGTAGGCTATGTGATGTGGGGTGCAAGAATGTTTAACTTCATTAACGTTATTTGTATTCGAGTAACAGGTGGTCTGACTGACTGGGTTAGAAATAGGCCAACCCTGCTAATGTGTTTTGTTGATGTCATGTTTTCTTGCGGTGTTAACGTAGATCAATGCAACATGTTTATGCCATTACAGTAGCCTATGATAGCCTATTTTAGTGCATGAACCTCATCCAAAGCCATGCAGAGAGGGTTAAAACGGGTAATCTTTGGAGTAGCCTAGGTCTGACTGTTAGGTCTTGGCCTAGCATAGCCTACAGGGAGGGAACGTAATCTCATCGCCACCTACTGGTAGCGGAGTGGATGGGATTTTTTTTTTATTTAGAAAAACTATATCTCGGTATATCTTAATTTATGTTCGCCACTGGAGTCACCTCTATTGCTTCTAGTGGTTATACCTTATCAGTTGAATTGCTTTGCATTTCATGGTGAACTACAGTTGCATGTGACGTTACATGTTTGGGCGCATATCTGGCTTAACATATTTTTGTAATAACGGAGCATGATGTAAACCGCGTGGTGATTACCTTTATGTCTTGATAATTGGTGTTGTGCTCAATGCTAACCAGGCTAATAAACAAA
Source organism: Alosa alosa (assembly GCF_017589495.1). Classification (NCBI taxonomy): domain Eukaryota; kingdom Metazoa; phylum Chordata; class Actinopteri; order Clupeiformes; family Clupeidae; genus Alosa; species Alosa alosa. The sequence goes on along the minus strand of NC_063200.1, from coordinate 1,852,545 downwards.
TCATGCTATCGTGAGTAGCATAAACTTAACTTTTTGTGGTCGGTTATGAAACAAAAGGAGCAATTTCGATTTTTAAAATAAGGCAAAATAGGGCCTGACATTTTCAGTTAGAATATTATTACTGTATACACATTGAAAACTATTTTTGGTGGATAACCCGGCTGATTTGGCTTCACAATATTGTTTTACCCAAAAAAAAGTGGTCATTATGGGACGTAACATGAGCTGCTCTTCGATAGGAGCATAAACCACTTGGGGCGCTGGTTTTCACTTTCCCTCCCTATTCATGGCTTGTCAAAATAAAAGCGTGGGCTACATGGGAACATAGATGTTGAGCTGTTGAACTGAGCACTAAAACGAGTTGGATAGGATGGATACTTGGATAGGCCCTCTCCTCTTTAGCCCAAATGAGTCCATGATTTCCAAAAAGAATGGAAAATTTTGATTGTTCTAACCATAGAACCTTTTTTCCACATTACCTCAGTCCATTTTAAGCAAGCTCAGGCCTAGATAAGACTGGTATTTCTGGATAAGGTCGAAATACAAATTTGGCTGTTGCATTGCACTAGCATTTCTTAATTGAGTATCAAACTGTGCTCATTGACAATGGTTATCTGAAGTTTTCCTGAGCCCATACAATGATTTTCTTTACAGAAACATGTCAGGTTTTAATGCAGTGCCATCTGAGGTCCAAAGACCACATCCATCAAATATTGGTTTCCAGCTCTATCCCTTGTTTGCATAGATTTCTCTGGATTCTCTGAATAATAAAATGGTATGATGTACTGTAGATGATTAACTCCCTACATACTTCATAATGTCATGTTAAGAAGCATTAAACTGACAGTTTCATTATTTGTCCACACAGGTTTAGGTGATGAATACCCTTACATCTTTACTTCTAAGAGACTCTGCCTCTCTGGGATGCTCTTTTTTCATACCCAATCATGTTGCCAGTTGCCCTAATTAGTTGTGAAATATTCCTCCCTATGTTTTCTTTATCATTACACAACTTTTTAGCATTTGATTACCCCCATCCCAACTTTTTTGGAAATGTGTTGCTGGTATCAAATTCGAAATGAACATATTTTCCATGAAATAGTCAAATTTGTCATTTTCAACATGTCTGTGCCCTTTTTGCAGCTGAATACCTTATGAGATTTGAATATTACATTTTGTTTTCATTCGCATTTCGCAACTTCCCAATTTTTTTCTGATTTGGAGTTCTAGGCTATAGCCTGAAAACAGGACTGGTTGTTTTGTCCGGTCAGCTGTGCTGATAACCAAAATGTTGAACTAGCTTCTGAAGCTGTGATTTATTAGTTAATATTCAATGCTAACATTCTTCTTCCATGTTCTGTTCTTTCTCACAGATTGATCCATCTGTGATACCACTAATGAGTGATGGTGACTTGGCAGAGTACATTCCTAAATCAGGGGACCGAATAGCTGTGGTGGCCTTTTGTAGGCGATCCAGCACAGCCAGTAATTCAAGAAGAGACCATATACTGACTTCGACTGCACCGAAGACTATCAGCTACACCAGGTGAAGCCTTCAAAAAATCCAACTTGGATTGGGAATAAGAGTGCAGAAAAAAGAGAGGCGGATTGAATTAGGATGGATGGATTTTGATTCTAAACAACAGCAGTACAAGCAGGTGAAGGCAATTAAAGGTGGAGGAACCAGACATTTGACCATTGATAAAAACCTAACAGTGGAGGAAGTAAGGGTCATGGCAGAAAATGTTTTTTTTCCAGACGGGGCATCAAAGAACAAAAAACTCTCATGTTACCATTCTGAAATTCAGTCGTCACAGATTGAAGTGGAGATATCAAGCACTATTGAGCAACTGTACAACCTCAGTCGTGTTCGAATACTACTTGACTGTATCTCTGCACCAAGATAAGGGATGTAGAGATAGAGGAAGACATCCATCCCAAAACCCCAGAGCTCAACTTCAGTTGCAGATGTTGCAGAAAGTTCTTTTGAGGTCAGGCAGTACTTACCAGAACCAGATAATGACTATGTTGTCAACATCGAGATTCCCATAGACAATAACATGGACGACACAGAGGTGTGGACTGACCAGTACACACTGGCAGGAAATGAAGCTTCCCCTGTTACAGTGTCTCTTGTTCTAGATAATATGACACCTGCTGATTCATCTCCATTTGCACAGCCCGTCAGTGATCCTGAACCGCCTCTAAGCCAACCATTAGTTACAGGGGTGGAACCCACAGTTGCAGGAATAGGCCTACAGCACACTATCTCTTCAACAGCCAGTGAATCTTTGCCATGTAATTCTGTGTATTCCTCAGTTGTTGACCTGACCACTACTGAATCTCCTCCCAAGACTCTTGGATGTTGCAGCCTCCTGTTGCAGACTCTTTCCCTGAGTCAGACAGTGACCATGCCCAGTGTCACGTTAATCATCACGTAAGGGACACTGTCTCGCTGATCTTATCAAGGCATTTAAAGATCCTCATGTTTTAGAGTCAGAGATCTACATTAAGATGCGGTTGCCTAATGGTCAGCTTGAAGAGGGAGAAGGAATAGGATTGTTCCGTGATTGCATCACAGAATTCTGGACAGAGTTCTATGAGAGATACACAATGGGCTGTGATGCCAAAGTGCCTTTTATCAGGCACGATTTTCAAATTGAAGAATGGAAGGCTGTTGCTAGAGTGCTTGTTTTGGGATGGAAACGTGCTGGGTACTTCCCAGTGCAGCTAGCAGCCCCATTCTTGGAGGAGGTGCTGTATGGGTCTGCAGTTAGCAGCTGCAAGGATGGATTTCTACAGTATGTGTCAGATCAGGAGAGACAGATTCTTCTCAGGGCCTTGGATGACATTGATTCAGTCGAAATGGAGACTCTGCTTGATCTCCTTGATGTCCATGAGTGTCACCAGGTGCCAAATAAAGATAATCTAGTCCCATTACTCTCACAAATGGGTCATAAGTCTATAATCCAAGCACCAATGTACATCATTGAATGCTGGCGCCCCGTAGTTGATACCTTAGCCCACACTGTCCCGATCGATGTGCTGCATCAACTGTTAGAGCAAAAAAAACCAACTTCGAAGGCCGTGAAGGAGCTTCTCCAGTTCCCAGATGTGATGACCGCAATACAGCATGCAGTTGCTCGCCATCTGAAACGTTACATTGTGGAAGCTGACCATCAAACTTTACAAAACTTCCTGAGGTTTTGCACTGGCTCAAATTTGGTTGGGCATTCCATTAAGGTTGAGTTCACTGAAACATCTGATTTTCAGCGCAGGCCTCAGGCTCACACATGTGGGTGCATTCTTAAATTGCCTGTTGGTTACTACAATTACCCAGACCTCAGAAATGATTTTAATAGTGTGCTGACTAGTTCTGTCTGGGTAATGGATATAGTGTAGATTCTCATCAGCTACATAATGTCAGTTTGCAGTTCTCAATAGTTTGGTTAACTTTATGAAAAACTGCCATGCCTCAAAAAAGGTGACAAGTTGGTAAGCTGTTCTGATACTAAACAACTCAGGTTATTTAGTTGTGAAATAATAATGTTAACTGTGTATATGTGCAAAACATTTTATTATTATTTTGAATGACACATTTTGTAAACATTCCTGGATAAAACAGGTGTCAACTTTCTTTTAAATTCTTGCACAAGTGTTTAAAACAACCAGTTGTGAATAACACATTTTACAGGTTTTAGTGTAGCAAAGAAACAACAAATCTTATTTTGTTTTATTATGCATAAAAATATTTTTTTTTTCTGAACCATGTGCAATGTTTTACATATGGGCAGATGTTTTTAGATTAAGAGCAAACATTTTTAACAGGGTTCTTTATATATAGTATGCCCTGTATTCCTTGTTATGCTGAGGAACTGTTACTTGTTCAACTGAAAAGCAGTGCCATTTTAAACAATAAATAATGTAGTGTTTTTGCAGAAGTCATCTTATGTGTACTGTACTTTTTTATTACTGTATTTAAGCTGGGGATACATCATGTGTTCAAAATAAATAGATTCAGATCCTAGGCTAATTTTCTTCAGATTTGCTGTAAACACAGGTGAAGGGGATGTTTGTCTCTCTCTACAGACACCTACTCAATTAGTAGTGGACGAACAAAGTCCCTCAAAGTAATGTACAATTCCTGTGCCTGTGGACAGTTTGAAGAAAACTCCAATCCCCTCTCCGACATCACATTCGCGCAAAAATCAAATATTTCAGGATCGCATGGAACAGAACTTAAGAATGTGCAGTGTTCCTTACATACAGCTAAATCGTCCGCATTAACAGGCACGAGAAGATCATCAGCTCCCCACAAATGTGATGCCACATACATCAGATCAGGTACGCCAGACGGCACACTCGCGTTTGTAGAGGGGCGGATGCGATGTGCGTTCCTGATGTTCATGATGTTGTTTAACTCGTCCTGAAAAAAGGAAATACACATAGGTCAGTGATATTTAGAATCCCAAGAAAACCCGAATGTTTGGATGAAATAAATGTATTGTATTTAAGATGCGAGTAAAAAAAAAAAAAACACTTGGACGGTGAAAACTTTCCTTTACAAACAATGAAGACGCTCTCTATCTCTAGGCTATTCCCTCCCTCTCTTTATTTATATTAGAGGTTATCTAATATATTACTGTGCATGCATTAGCCTACTTACCTTAATGGGTCCCATGAAACACAGCTGGATTAACGCCTTGTCCAGATAGTCCCCTGTGAAAAGACCTTCATCCTTCAGCTCGCTAAACATCTGGATCCAGTGTTCCATTCCTTGTCTTCTCATCACTCCCCACCAACTTTCTATTCTTTGGTTAGCAGTGCTTACTCCTGTTAAAAACTTGATTGTCCTGCTCTATTGCCTTCATCATTCCGTCTCAAGTACACCTGCATGTCTCTCAAGACCACATTCTCGGTTCCCATGTCAGTGCGCAAAAAGTCTTGGATAGCCCCCACCCTTTCTATCGCCTCTGTATAGTAGCCCCCAACCACCCTTGGATCACTATTTGTGAAGGCGGCCCTGAGCCAAATAATCTTTCTGCTATATCCATCAATGCAACCATTTATGCATATGCCATAAGGCTTGAGCTTGTCATAAGAATCGATGTGCCATATGAAATTAGGCCCAGGGGAAAAGTATTGCCTGCGTCTCAGTCGTCGTCGTCTGCGGCGGCACTGGGTGCTTTCAGGGTCAACTGGCGCTGAGAATGATGCACACATCTTCTTTTTCTCACGCGCAAACCATGTTCTATACATTTACAGTACATCCAGCGGTACCCATGTAACCTCCCAGAGCCTTGGAGTTCGTTCAAAATGAACTCTATAATATGACCTAAATCGTCATACTCACGACGGCGGAGACGGTTCGCCCTCAGCATCCTTTTTTTAATGTGCTTAAACTCATAACCATCCCATGCTGGGTGGCTAGAGTTCTCAATATTTCCTTATACGCCATGCCCAAACCATGGTATATCCTGACCAGATCCATCTCAAAGGCTACGAAATGGAAATGTAAGCTATTCGACCAGTTTCCACTATCTCCTGGATTGTTGACTAATAGCCTTTTTGTGCACACAATTTATTCGAGCACACGTTTTAATTATTCGTGGGTGCGTTTTAGTAGATCGAGATCTCGAATATACTATAACGTGCTCATGTTTACATGTGTCAAGACAATATTGAGTGCACGTTTTACAAATTGTGGCCACGTTTAAGTAGATCGTGCACACAATGTTCTATAACCATGTTCACTAAATTGTTCTCTCGTTTTAATAAATTGTGCTCTCGTTTTAGTAAATCTTGCGCTCGTTTTATAAATTGTGCGCTCGTTTGAATAAATTGTGCCCTCGTTTTACTATGCTTATAATGAGAGCTTAATTTAGTAAAATGAGCGCACACTATAGTAAAACGAGAGCACAATATAGTACATTGTGCACATTATTTAGTAAAACGAGCGTACGATTTAGTAAAACGAGTGCACAGTATAGTAAATTGTGCGCACAATAAAGTAAAACGAGAGCACAATGTATTAAAACGAGCGCACATTCTCTCAACATGCAAAACATTTTGCAATGACACCTCTAGGGCTCCGTAGTTGAGTGATGAAGGCATTTGATTTATTGCATTTGTAGAAAACTATAAATACGGTTATACCAAGCAAATGTATAGCAGCACTGTTTGTATCTTTCGACTGTCATTTATTGCACGTGCTACAAAATCATTCTGTGCAATGGAAGATTTACCAACGTTACACGGTCTGATACAGTTTGCCTATACATCGTGAGACTGAGGCGCCTGTTTATTTTGTTTTAAGCGCGTGCAGGGTGTGAAAGGGGAATCGATGTGCTTTGATTACAGCTTGGTAGTTGTAGTCTGTGAAATTAAAAAGCACGTGTGTGTGAAGTATCCAAACAATGACACCGTCATTTCATTATGGCTGCTTTAGCAAAACACCTTAAGCTACTGTGTAGTGGGTCCCATTTAGAAGTGGCTACTTCATTCGTGCTTTCCTTGACTCATGGAGCTGCGTGATTGTTATTACAACTTTTAAGCCCGCGATATGACCATTTAAGTCCGCTTGATACTGTAAAGGCGTAAGCCATTGGTTTCAAAGGAGATTTTATTTGTGTCGCCAGCATAGCCTATTGACAATTTATGTTGTAAATAGGCCTACCTTATAATCCTACCTGTAGCTTAGGGAAGCTAACAGCTTTCTATTAGGATCTAGTTTGTTAGTTACCGTTTTGTCATAACTCCCTGATGCATTTTGCATTTAGAATAGCCAGAGCGTGTATATCTCAATCGGAAAATTAAACAATATCGGTGCCTATGGACTAGGCTGGGTGAACCCAGCCTGATCTGCCCGCTATTTATTTTTGATTTCTTAAAAGATTGAGCTTGGTCTGATGAAAGCCAGACTAGCCATGGACCTCAGTTTAACAATGCAAGGGAACATGAATCAGCCTATATTTGCACTAACAATAACGGACAAAAGCTCTTCAACTTTGGCCCGTTAAAAAATGTGTATGAACAGTCTAGCGCGCATTTCATCAAAGGCCCATTTGGACATGTCAGTTATTTGCACCACTGGTTAGATGTAAAACAGCATTTCGTTTCAGACTAGGCTACTGTTACTTAATTTGTGCATTAACAACAACGTTTCAGACTACTGTTACTTAATTTGTGCATTGACAATAAAGTATTACATAAACTAAAGATGACTAAAATCTTATGTAGAAGAAGAAACATTCACAAAAATCCATCCATCCAAAATGACCTTTGTTTTTGATAGCTGTTGAAAACGGCATGGAACTGACAGAGATGTTTTTGTTTAAAAATACATAAAAATAAATAAATAAATAAATAACATTATGCTGATACCTTTTGCTTTTCCCAAATACAATGTAGCCTACAGGTGTAAGTGACCTTTCATCAATCCAGTTGCAATGGATGAACTGTGATGAACTGCCCTACTTGTGATTGTTTAGAGATTTTAAAGGTTTTATAACAATGCTACATCTTCTTTGGCTATTCTACAATCTATTCACCTTTTCAGCACCAGTAGGCTACTTTCTGTGCAGCCGACACACACACTCAGGCATGCCAAAACAAGCATACACAAAAGTTTCAAGAGTGGGGGATGGAGTAAAATATGGAGACAAATCTAAGTGTGATTTATTTTCGCGGAACGGATGTACAGGACTGAGCGGCGGTCATATTTTGTACCGCTATGCGGTACATCTAGTTTATTTAATGTTGAACACAACTTATTTCTTATTTCACTGCTGCCTACGGATCACAACATAAGTTGAAATCATCTGTAGTATAGTTTATTTAATGTTGAACAGAACTGATTTCTTATTTCACTGCTGCCTACGGATCATGGCAGGAGCTACAAAACTAATTAGGGAAGATTGAAACTCCAGGAAAACAAGATACTCTTTTGATCCTGTGAGGGAAATTTGGTCTCTGCATTTATCCCAATCCGTGAATTAGTGAAACACACACAGCACACAGTGAACACACAGTGAGGTGAAGCACACACTAACCCAGAGCAGTGAGCTGCCTGCTACAGCGGCGCTCGGGGAGCAGTGAGGGGTTAGGTGCCTTGCTCAAGGGCACTTCAGCCATTCCTACTAGTCGGGGATTGTACCGGCAACCCTTCGGTTACAAGCCCGAAGTCCTAACCAGTAGGCCACGGGTGCACCATATTTACCATCCAAAACAAAATCACTTACAAATCAACCTTTGTGGGCAGAAAAACATCATCAACAGAACAGCATTCAAGAGCATTTCACTGGGGTTATCAAGCAGGCACCTTCCTTCATGGGTCTTTTTACTGAATAGGCCCACGACACCTCCAGAAGGCTCAAAAGTGGTATCTAGTGTCCCAGACCCCCATGCTCACTCCTGGTTTTCTGCCAGCACATGCTGACAACATCTTTGGTCATTCCTCTTCTTTGCTGTGACCATCCATGATTTGATCAGCAACATCACCAGACAGACCGCAAGCCCTTGATGAGGGTACCAATAAGTACCAGCGAATTCTTCAGTCATTCCTCTTTATTGCTGTGGCCGTTTATGATCCGATCAAAAACCTTACCAGACAAATCACAAGCCCCAAATACAAAGAAATACCTACAAATACCACATTCCTCTGATCAAACCTTGAGCTAAATCTGCATTTCAACCTTCCACTTCCACGCAACAGGAAGTTAATTTCTCCTTTCTCCTTGGAAATAGGACTGAGAAAGTTCTTTTGTTTTGATGCAAATGCACATTAATGTCAGTGAGTTCCTGATGACTGATTTTATTATTTTATATGGGAATGTTAAGCAAGAACAGACAAAACTAAATTCGAGCAACATTACGTCAGTCAATCAGCCTATTAGCAGGGGGTGAAAGTAAGCCCGGTACTGGCGTGCGATTACCACTAAAATATTTGGAGAGGGTTCGCCCGTTACGGAAAGAAAAACTATACTGTCTCTGAAAAATATAGCACTTTCAGCATGACAACACAACAGCTAACGTCAAATTACCAGAAGCAACACGTTTCCCCAAAATATATTTCATATACATCATTCTGAACTGTATCTGAATTGTGTCTAAACCTCCCGTGCAGCTGGACAGACAACGAGCAAGCTATAGCCGCGTTACAGTAGCCTACAGTAATTAGCCAGCGTGCACTGGTGTCCAAAGTGTTTTAGCAGACGGACGTTTCTTGAAAGTCTCCCAAATAAAAAAACATACAGGCTAAAGAAAAATATGTTGATGTTTCAATAGCCTATTCTGGTTTTTATTGTGCAGTGTTTTGGAGAGACAGGAGACAGACAGTATGTTAACCAGATCTCCCCAAATAAAAAACTATACTCAAAGAAACGTGTTTCATGATATACAGTAGCCTATATAAAAAAATTGATTGGAAGTGGGGGCGAGCAGAGTAACTAGGTTAAATAAATAAATAAATGTTGAAATTAAGTGTTTGCAATTTATTCATAATCAAAACAGATGCAGGTGGGTTAAAGAGTGATACTAGGCGCGCATTATAACTCTATATCATAGTACCACCAAGAAATAAAAACTACTTTCACCCCTGCCTATTAGTGAATGACCTCATTACATCTGAATTTTCACAAATGTCCAGTGTAGAAAAAATATGCTTTACAAAATAATAGTGTCAGTAACGAATATTTTCAAAAGGCAAAGACTTAGTACTTTGCTTTTATTCGATTTGCAATCAGCACCTCTACATGATGTGTGGATTAAGTGTGATTAAGCAATCACAGCTGGGAGGTCACTCTAGAGTACAAGCCCTGCTATATAAATGGGTTGATTAAGCAATTACAGCTGGGAGGTCACTCTAGAGTAGAAGCCCTGCTATGAATGGGTTGCTTCTCAGAAATAATCATCATGTGTTTGGCACTAAATGTGTATTTTCTCCATGATTCCTGTGGTTGTGGTCTGCTTGGGGACTTTGTGGATGTTTCATTAGTGCTTATTTTTGTTTTCAAGTTGCACATGGAGCATCACTCACAACATCTACCTGAAGGCCAATCAGTGATCTTGATACCAGGTATTGATCGCGGCATAGCCCAAGTAACTGTTTATAATGAAAGTATTATGACAAAAGACCAATGCTGCCAAAACACCTACAGTATGTATATCCTGCAGGTATTGATACAATCTCTGATACAATACAATCCCTTTTCTGTGCCACCTCATAACAATTAGCGTATGTCCCAAAGCAGTGCCCTCATTAGTCATGGCAGATGGCCTGGAACATGGTAGCTGCAGAGCAAGTGATCGCAGGCTGTATAGCTGCAGAGCTGTATAGCTGTATGCTGCAGAGCTAGTGACCGCAGGCGCAGGCTGTATAGCTGCAAGTGACACTGTATAGCAGAGCTAGTTGGGTTAGCAAGCCTGAGAGATGAAGCTCGTAACAGGATGACTCAGTTGCTGGACTGAGGGAACTGACTGTAGAGTTCTGAACGAACCACTTGAATGTGATTTCCGGAGAAAAGTGTAATTTTCAGGGTGCCGTGTCTTTGGAGCGGCGTGTCCAATCCAGCGTCTGTGTGAAGAGGAGGAGGAGGAGGAGAGGAGCGAGCGATGAAGCAGCTCATCCTGTCCAGTGTGACTGATGGTGGGGATTTTCATCTGGCCCTCACTCTGTGCATGTGTGTGTGTGTGTGGTCCTCACTCTGTGCATGTGTGTGTGTGTGTGGTCCTCACTCTGTGCATGTGTGTGTGTGTGTGTGTGTGTGTGCATGTGTGTGTGTGTGTGGCCCACTCTGTGCATGTGTGTCTGTGTGTGGTACACACTCTGTGCATGTGTGTGTGTGTGGCCCTCACTCTGTGCATGTGTGTGTGTGTGTGGTACACACTCTGTGCATGTGTGTGTGTGTGTGGTACACACTCTGTGCGTTCATCAAACCTGCAGGATGCTTCTACTCGGCTCAAATGTTGCTCTCTGCACGTCTCGGTGAATGTGTGGTGATGAGTGAGTTTGTGTGGATGTATCTAGGACTGTGTGTGTGTGTGTGTGTGTGTTGTTGATATCTGAGGTCGACAGCTAATCAAATTACACTACTCCCATTTGCGCTCCTGTATCATGTTGAATGGAATAGTGTCTGGCTCACACACACACACACACACACACACACACACACACACACACACACACATGAAAGTGACTAAGGACTAAAGGACTAAGACTAAACAGTGAATACGAACACAGTAACACAGTACTTTTTCATTTCATCCGAAATGGCTGGAAGCTTAAGCTATGTCACGTGTTGCAAATTAAAATGCACTCTTTCAGAAGGTCGATTAGGGATCATGCACTGACATATGCCGTCAAAAGACTTCCTGTTCTTTGAAAGGCTAGAACATTCCATTCCTCCACTTTATCAGAATTTGACGTCTGCCTTCCACTAGATAAAGTTGTGACCAATGTTCTTCATGTGGGGACAGAACAACCGGATGCTTTTTATTGTCCATTCTCTCTCTCTCTCTCTGTCACAGGTGCACAATGAGCTGTGGAAATGGAATGACCTTGGCTACTGAGCGATGGCGCCTCCACCCCTCTGCGTCCTCCCAGTTCAGTACAAAGGTTCATGGACATGCCTCTAGTGGGCTGGACGGTGCAAACTGTGAAATTGACTTGAAGAGTCTCTGAGACATGACATATGCCAGCTGTGAGTGGATTGCCTCAATGCCAACAATTATCTTTTAGAGAAACTTTATGAAACTCTTCAAATGTGAAACTTTTCAAATCTACTTTAAAGGTGCTATGTGTGCTAGTTTAATGTATTATAAACACATTCAAAAATGACCTGGTGAATTGCAACAAAATGTGATGAAACAACTGTTTTGACATAATGTCAAAACGCAAAACTGTTTCCTAGATTTCAAGAGACCAAAGATGAACACAACTTGGGCCTGTATTAAACAGCACAAGGCAGTGATACAGTGCAGTTGACAGTTAACACACACAGGGACGGACTGGGACAAAAAATCGGCCCTGGCATATTTAGCCCAAGCGACCCTCAAATCAGTCAGGCACAGCTAATTAAATACAAAATCCTTGCATTACCCTTAAAATATCTTTTCAACTAAGTGTCGTGGAACACTGAAAGTGGACAATCTCTCTGACTATCTCCATATTCAAGTATACAAGCAATTATGAAAGAAGAGTTTCTGCTAGAATTCAAAGTATCATTTCAAACGATTGAATAAATGCAAAGTAAGTATACAATGCTAAATTGGTAGCAGCACCAAAACATTACTGTAGCCTTTGTGTAAAGAGCACAATGACCTAGATTGTGGTAGACCTTATTGTAATTTATACCAGTTACCACTATAGAACAACTGAAACAAAACAAAATAAAAGGGCAACTTTGCCTGTTGCTGGAAATATTTTATTCCTGTAGGCTACTTCCAATGCTGGCACATTTTATTGCAGTAGAGCTCCACACTCAAAAAGTGATGTGTTAAAATGACACATTGCTGTGTGTGCTCAGGGACAAAACATTTTGTGTCAATTTCAACACAGCAATTATGTGGAGATTTAGCTTTATGAGCAGAGAACTGTCAACTACAGAGCAAGCTTTATGAGCAGAGAACCGTCAACAACAAAGCAAGTTTATGAGCAGATAACCGTCAACTACAGAGCATTACATTGGGGTTATCAAGCAGACCAATTTACTCATGAAACTTTAGAATATCACAAATGCGAAGGGGAAATAAGATGAATAAATAAAATATAAAGCATACATACATGCGTACATCTGATTGGCCATAGAATACATACATGCGTACATCTGTTTGGCCATAGCATACAGTACATACATGTGTACATCTGATTGGCCATAGAATACATACATGTGTACATCTGATTGGCCATAGCATACAGTACATACATGCGTACATCTGATTGGCCATAGCATACATACATGCGTACATCTGATTGGCCATAGCATACAGTACATACATGCGTACATCTGATTGGCCATAGAATACATACATGCGTACATCTGATTGGCCATAGCATACAGTACATACATGCGTACATCTGATTGGCCATAGAATACATACATGCGTACAGCTGATTGGCCATAGCATACATACATGCGTACATCTGATTGGCCATAAAATAGCAGATCCCACACATCTGTCCCTGTGCGATATGACAGCCTGTCTCATGATGGCTACATATCTGACTTAATTGGTTATTTAATGCTAATTAAAAATGCTGAATTTGGTAATTAAAAACAGTGTCAGTAATTAAAGTTGAAAAGCTTCTGCATGCAGCCTCAGCAACCTCTGCTTACAGCAACATTATCCAACTTATCCAGTTAGTCTCAGCAACCTTTTTGACTTTGACTAACTCCCATATCAGTTTGAGTGCATCAACCAACTAAAGTGCAATAACTTGGGGCATTTCAGCATCAATGGTCAGTGTTTGATTCATAGCCTACTGATTGTCTGGCTCAAAGTAGAAGTCACCTGCAGTCTTTTTTAATGCAGGTACCTGACAAAACTATTGTTAGATGCTGGTTTTAACTCAAGGTCTGACTTCAAGTATGATGGCTTGTCAGAATGCTCCCACACAATAGAAATAGTGATTTCACAGCAGAACAACCCTGAAAATCCTGAATCTTTGACAATGTGTATTGTTTTTGTTTATTGACTAATCTACGTGATTTAATGGCCTTGTCCTGTCTTTTATAATTCTTTGATACAAATGGCCGACCATCATATGAAATCAGGCGTCCTGATGGTCCCGCGTATTGAGCTGCATTCCGCATGCGTCATCCTATCATGGGGACGGCAGGGTACTTCTGCGCTCAATTGCGCCGCATCCGTCATGGCCAGCTTTTACAACAGACCATCAATACTCTCCAGCTGCAAGCTTCCGTCTTGGTTTCATCTAGCGGGGCACAATCTGGCCGGCTGACATTTCAACAGCATTACTGCATGGAACTAGTTGCCCCCTGCCAGGGCTGAGATGATTTCTTGCCGGAGCCTTGCATTGCATGTCCTCCCGCCGACCAGCGTGTTTTATGGTGCAGCCAGGCAAGCCAGACTGATTGCGCTTTCTCAATCATCCCTCCTGACAAGACGGATATCATCTCTGATCCTGGTTTGCACCTCCCCAGTACAGCCCACGCGGAATTAAAACTAGCCCTTTAATTCAGAATTCATTCAGAATCCTTAATAAATGAAATAGGCTCATGCATTCTAAATGTGACGAATGGAGTGGTAAATCAGAGTGATACGTTGATGGGGTTACACGAAGCCGTTTCAACCTTGTGAAGTAGTGATGCATTTGTATCTCATCATTCTTCAATCGCATACACTTTTTTGAGAGGACAAATACAAGTACAGCTCAAATGCACGTAACCTTCAAATGTTTTCAACAGTAGGTCAGGAAAGTACACACACACACACACACACACAGACACAAACAAACACACACACACACAGACAAAGGTATCACCTTCCTCTTCACCCTCATAATTTTGGGTTAAGAGATAACAGAGCTTTCACTGCGTTATCAAAAGATTGTGTCTCAAAGAAGGTGGAAGGCTTAGCTCATTTTCTCATCATTTTCTAGCATGCTCTGAAAACCCAGTTGCAAAGATAGACTGCATTTTGCAACTGAGCTTTTATTTTGATATGAAGCTATTTGATTGGACATCTTGAGGAATCGTTTGCTGAATTTCTAACAGGGTAGAGATGAGAGCAGGTATGACTATCTCTCTTTCTCTCTCTCTCTGTGTGTGTGTGTGTGAATGTAGGAATGAGCAAGTGTGTTATAACAGGGCAGAGAACATAAGAGATGAGAGCAGTTATGATGGAGAAATAATAGACTTTTCTGATTTCCAGCTATGACCATCTCTGGCTGTTACAGGCAGGGAAGGAACAGTCAAATGTGAAAATCTGGGTACAGTATGTCTCTTCGTCACATCACATCAGCATATCTGGGTACAGTATGTCTCTTCGTCACATCACATCAGCATACCTTATTTCATGTCTCTTCGTCAATCACATCACCATATCTTATTTCATGTCTCTTCGTCACATCACATCAGCATATCTTATTTCATGTCTCTTCGTCAATAACATCAGCATATCTTATTTCATGTCTCTTTGTCAATCACATCAGCATATCTTATTTCATGTCTCTTTGTCAATCACATCAGCATATCTTATTTCATGTCTCTTCGTCAATCACGTGTGTGTGTGTGTGTGTGTGTGTGTGTGTGTAGGTTTCCATGGCTGTCTGTAGATATGGAGTGTGTGTGTGTGTGTGTGTGTGTAGGGTTTCCATGGCTGCCTGTAGATAGGCTCTCATGATATAGGGGTGTGTGTGTGTGTGTGTGTATGGTTTCCATGGCTGCCTGTAGATAGGTTCTCATGATATGGAGCGTGTGTGTGTAGGGTTTCCATGGCTGCCTGTGTATGGTTTGTGTGGCTGTGTGTTTCCATGGCTGCGGTAGGGTCTCATGATATGGGCGTGTGTGTGTAGGGTTTCCATGGCTGCCTGTAGATAGGTTCTCATGATATGTGTGTGTGTGTGTGTAGGGTTTCCATGGCTGCCTGTACATAGGCTCTCATGATATGGAGTGTGTGTGTGTGTGTGTGTAGGGTTTCCATGGCTGCCTGTAGATATTGTGTGTGTGTGTGTGTGTAGGGTTTCCATGGCTGCCTGTAGCTATGGAGTGTGTGTGTGTGTGTGTAGTGTATCCATGGCTGCCTGTACATAGGCTCTCATGATATGGGAGTGTGTGTGTGTGTGTGTGTGTGTGTGTGTGTGTGTGTGTAGGGTTTCCATGGCTGCCTGTAGATATTGTGTGTGTGTGTGTGTGTGTAGGGTTTCCATGGCTGCCTGTCGATAGGCTCTCATGATATGGAGCGTGTGTGTGTGTGTGTGTGTGTGTAGGGTTTCCATGGCTGCCTATATATGTGTGTGTGTGTGTGTGTGTAAGGTTTCCATGGCTGCCTGTCGATAGGCTCTCATGATATGGAGCGTGTGTATGTGTGTGTAGGGTTTCCATGGCTGCCTGTAGATATGGAGTGTGTGTGTGTGTGTGTGTGTGTGTGTGTGTGTGTCTGTAAGGTTTCCATGGCTGCCTGTAGATAGGCTCTCATGATATGGAGTGTGTGTGTGTGTGTGTGTGTTTGTGTAGGGTTTCCATGGCTGCCTGTAGATAGGCTCTCATGATATGGAGTGTGTGTGTGTGTGTGTGTGTGTGTGTGTTTGTGTAGGGTTTCCATGGCTGCCTGTACCCGTGGCGATCCCAAACACAACACAGAGGGAGCGGAGAGATGAAAAAAGTCCCCTGAGAGAGAGAGAGAAGGAGAGAGGGGAAGAGTTAGAGAGAGAGAAGGAGAGAGGGGAAGAGTTAGAGAGAGAGAAGGAGAGAGGGGAAGAGTTAGGAGAGAGGGAAGAGTTAGAGAGAGAGAAGGAGAGAGGGGAAGAGTTAGAGAGAGAGAAGGAGGGAAAGAAAAAGGGCAAAATGGAGGAGAGAAGGAGGGATGGAGTGAGAGAAGGAGGGAGAGAGAAAGAGGGATGAGTGGGAGAAACAGAGTGAGAGAGAAGGAGGGATGAGTGAGAGGAACAGAGAGTGTTCTGTGATATCTAAGTGTGCTTCAAACAGTGGGCTACTACAGGGCACAGCTGGGAAGGGGTTAGCCCCCCCACACACACACACACACACACACACACACACACACACACACACACATCAAAGACCTGGAGCTGCATGCTGGCACTGCATGTGTGTGTCTGTGTGAATGTGTGTGTGTGTGTGTGTGTGTGTGCGTTTGTGTTTGTGTGTGTGTGTATGTTTATGTGTGTATATGTGTGTGTGTGGGTGGGTGTGTGTGTGTGTGTGTGTGTGTGTGGGTGTGTGTATACACACGCTGGGCTCTTGTTTATATATGCACAGAATGCAGGAGAGGGGATGGAGCCAATGTTTAACTGAGTTGACTGGCAGATTAGCCTGTCACTCAAATGGCATATTATGGCTGAATTACTGTGAACTTGCTGACATTGTCAATAACGCTGTTAATCCTGAAAGATTGATGGCGAATGTCCTGAACAAGAGTCAATAGGTATGTTCCTCCAGCCTGTCATTGACTACTAATACATGTGAGGTTTACTGAGCCTGCCTGCAATCTAAACGGCTTACAATAGAGGAGGTTTTATTTACACTTGCATTTAAGATTCAAAACCGCACTGACTACAAAACTAGTATTCACAGTCATAAATAAAAGAGAGTTTTCAATTAATGTCTGTTTTTATATTTCAGGTTTCATAAAGTATCACCATCAAAACCTACAAACTGTGTATGCTCTGTTGGCAGACAAGCAAATGGCTTAGTGGAGTCAAGAGGGCTGCATAAAGGCACTTCAGAATGTGTGTGTGTGTGTGTGAATGGCTCCAGGTACTCCACGTCTTGCCAGAAAAACACCTGATTGATTAAATGTGGAGTACAATTAACAACGTTTACTTCTACTATCTAGAATTGTATTTAGTTACCCATGTTTATTTATATTTGTATTATTATTATTATTATTATTATTATTGTTTTTCTTGTTGATGATGTTGCATATGTTAACATGTATCGTGTACACTATAAAAGTTCTACTAGATTTGAGGAGTGAATATGCCTGTTGCTGTTTACATATTGCCCCCCTGCAGTACCCCAGGCCCCTGCATTCTCTCCTGCAGTGCCCAGTGCAGTACAACACACTGGAGGATAAAGAGGTCTGGCCCCTTGGCTGCCAGATGCTGCTTATCTGCCTCTCATCAATTAAAGCTCATTAAAGGAGCTAGAGGCCTGGGACACGCACACCGAATGGCAATGGATAACACATTTCAATTATTTATGTGCACAAGTGTGTGTGTGTGTGCATTTCTGTGAGTGTGAGTGTGTGTGTGTGTGTGTGTGTGTGGTTCTGTGTATGTGTGTGTGTGTGCATTACTGTGAGTGTCAGTGTGAGTGTGTGACACAGAGCTGGCTGAGGCCACCGATCTCACTGCTCTAAAAAGACCAACACTACTTAGAATGTGTAATAACCGTAGGTAGCTCGTGAAATAGCTCGTTGGCACAGCGGGCCGTTTTACCACCTCGAGCATTTCTCTCTGTGAACCGAACGCCGTGTCGTCCATTTAATGTCCCTTACAGTATATTCCTTCAGGAGATATTGTGATGCACATAATCTGTTGACTGTGTGTGTGTGTGACGTGTGTGTGTGTGTGTGACGTGTGGTTTGAAAGAGCTACTTTCATTAACTAAAACCAACACAGCAGATCCCTTGAGCGGGCGGAGGTGATCGATGGTGGTTTGGGTGAGACCTTTCCAATTTCCCCAGACCCTGAGCTCAAGAGGAGGAGCAGTGGGCTGTGCCTAACCATTCTCTAGCACGCACACACACACACACACACACACACACACACACACACACACACACACACACACACACACACACACACACGCACACACACACACACACACACACACACACACACACACACATACACACACACACACACACACACACAGACAGCCTAACCATTCTCTAGCACACACACACACACACACACACACACACACACACACACACACAGACAGCCTAACCATTCTCTAGCACACACACACACACACACACACACACACACACACACACACACACACACACAGACAGCCTAACCATTCTCTAGCACGCACACACACACACACACACACACACACACACAGACAGCCTAACCATTCTCTAGCACGCACACACACACACAGACACACACACAGCCTAACCATTCTCTAGCACACACACACACACACACACACACAGACAGCCTAACCATTCTCTAGCACACACACACACACACACACACACACACACACACACACACACACAACACACACACACACACACACACACACACAGACAGCCTAACCATTCTCTAGCACGCACACACACACACACACACACAAACACAAACACACAAACCACATAGCCTAATAATTCTCTAGCACACACAGCCATGAAACCAGGACCAGCGCCATTCACAAACACACACACACTCACATGCACAAACACACATACAATCACAAATATCCCCTTACACCATGCACAAACACACACACACTCACATGCACAAATACACATACAATCACAAATATCCCCTTATGCCATGCACAAACACACACACACACACAGGATCACAAATATCCCCTTACGCCATGCACAAACACACACACATGCACAAACACACACACGATCACAAATATGCCCTTACACCATGCACAAAATCACACCCACACAGAAAACACACACACATGCACAAACACACACACACACAGAAAACACACACACATGCACAAACACACACACGATCACAAATATGACAATCCATGGAAGGCTAGGGGGGGGGAGTTTGGGGTGTTGCTTTTGCAGTGCTATTTATTTTCAACTTGATTTTTCCAGCCAGTTTTCCTCCCAGATCACTGCTGTTTCTCAATATGCTCTAGCACACACACACATACACACACACACACACACACACACACACACACTGCTGTTTCTCAAGATGCTCATTGACTTTTCCCAGCCCTCTCCTCCGTGACGGACAGCTGGACCAGTGGATCAGTGGCAAGAGCTCCGCCTCCGTCTTCAACCCCCCGACTGGGAACGCGCTGGAAAAGATGAGATTGTAAACCAAATCTGTTTTGCAATTGACCTGTATTGACTCGGCTGTTAATCAAATACGCAGCGCACCAGTGAAGCAGAATGAATTGGACCCTTCCTCCCGCCAGCATTTTGCTCCACCCAATGGATGAATAGATGAATAGATGAGCGGGTCTAACATTCACATTTTGCATAATCAGCAGAGAGGATTTGATAATTACATTATCATTAGCTGTCCAAGTGTTGGAATGATGGAGGGATTTTTAGTTAGTTTGCTTTGTTTTGGGTGTATTAGAAACACACACATACACACAGGAATACATCACAGGAGACACAGTTGCAAGACCATGGTAATGTTTGCGTCACATTATGTGTGTGTGTGTGTCAGGGGTGGGGGGTGAATTTGTATGTGTGTGTGTGTCTGTTTGGTTGTGTGAATGGTGTGTGTGTGTGTGTGTGCGCCTAAGAGTGTTTCTATGTCTATATTTGTTTATTTGAATGTGTGTGTGTGTGTGAGTCAATGTGTAGTATGTGTGCACTGCTGCCTTCTTGCAAAAGTGATTTTGTTGCTTCATGAGGGCCATTTAGACCTCCTAGAAAAAGCTGGCGCCATCGGTGGCAGCAGCAAGCAGTGTGATGTGCAACATCTCATGCAACTGCAGCCAGCGGCCTCCATTTCCCATCCTAATTCTTTGGGTAATCGCAGGAAAATATGCTTTCGTTTTCGCTGCTTTCGCTGGCGTCTTTGTTCTCTGGCCCTCGGCGACTTCCATAAAAATAAAGGCGCGAGCAATTCCACCAAACATAATGACATGAAAAAGCATCTTGAGGTCATTAAAGAGCCCTTGGAATGATTTCTTCTTTCAGGCTATATATCTTTTGCAGGCCCAACGAGACGGATTCTGTAAATGAGTCGACGTTTAACAAATGGTGCTATGCCCTCCCCCGGCAGTAACACATGCAAGTAATCATTTGAGATATATGCTGTGCTCTTAGCCTGCTTGCTTGGGCCCAAGGCTTCAGTGGGATGGTCTACTGTGTCTTCCATCCAGAATAATTCAGAACCCACCCTCTGGTCAATTCATGAACTGCGTTTTGCTTTTATGTGTCCAGGGTTGTCAAATGGTGGATGTAATTCTCTTGAAGATCTTCCATTTTAAGTAGCCTGCTGCTGCAGAATATATTGCGTTTGATATTCACGCGGCTTGTTCCCAGGGCTGTCGCTGCTCAAAATGTGCATTCATATTTGCTGTCCTTCCGGTTCAGGGATTATGAGGTGAAATATATTGCTTGTTTCTCTGTTTGAGCATGCAGAAGGGGATGTTAAAATTCCAAGAAATATCAATGGAAGGCTGACTCTCTTCAAAGTCAAAGTCTGCTTTATTGTCAATTTCTTCACATGTCAAGACATACAAAGAGATCGAAATTACGTTTCCCACTATCCCACGGTGTAGACAAGACATATTTTACCAATTAGGTCCACAGACAAACATAACATTCAAGTAAACAATATAAAAAGTAAAAATAAGAAGGCACATACAACTAAGAAAATAAGAGCAGCAAAATTTGAGTTGAAATTGTGCAATTGTGCATACAGTAGACAGTCAATATAATAGTGCAAAAGTCAGGCCAATAAATGGCTGAGGTAGTTCTGTTTGACCTAAGTATGCAAGTGGCATAGTGATGCAAATTATGTAAGAGCAGCAGAAGTGTGTTCAGAAGTGTTTTCAGGACAACAACAACAAGTTGCGAAGTGTGCAAGTGTACAAGTGGAGTAGTGCAAGTGGAGTAGTGCAAGGCAGCCATTGTGGGTCCAAAGTCCAGGATGTTATGTACAGTAGCTGAGGGTGGAGGGGGGAGAGAGTTCAGCATCCTAACAGCCTGCTGTATGAAGCTGTTGGTGAGTCTGGTGGTGCGGGAGCGCAGTGAAGCACCAATGATCCTTCCAGCTGCGTTCACTATGCGCTGCAGGGCTTTCCTGTTGTATTCAGTGCAGCTTCCGCCCCACACAGCGACATACAGCTGGAGAGGATGCTCTCAATGGTGCCTCGGTAGAATGTGGTCATGATGGCTGGTGGAGCACTTGCTCGCCTGAGTTTTCAAGAGGAAGTATAGGCGGCTGAGCTTTCTTAAGCCAGTGATGCAGTGTTGGTGGTCCAGGAGAGGTCTTCACTGATGTGCACCCCCAGGAATTTGGTGCTGCTTACTCTCTCCACCACAGCACCGTCAATGGTCAGTGGCAGGTGTTGGGTGTGACCTCTCCGGAAGTCAACAACAATCTCCTTGGTCTTGCTGACTGAACGTCAGGAACGTGGTGCAGGAGGTTGTTGTCCCTGCACCACATGGTCAGAAGGTCGACCTCCAACCTGTATTGAGTCTCGTCGCACTTGGTGATGAGACCCACCAGAGTTGTGTCGTCAGCAAATTTCACTATGTGATTGTTGCTGTAGGTTGCAGTGTCACACATCAAATCCATGCGTCATGCGTCAGCAGGGTGAAGAGCAGCGGACTGAGCACGCAGCCTTGAGGGGCCCCCGTGCTCAGTGTGATGCTGCTTGAGATATTGTTGCCAACACGTACTACTTGAGGCCTCTGACAGAGGAAGTCCAGTACATGGAGCAGTTTTCTTCGGCACAGGTATGATGGTGGCAGCTTTGAAACATGATGGGACGATGGCTTGCTTCAGGGAAGTGTTAAAGATGTCTGTGAAGACATCCTTAAGCTCCCAGCGCCAGTCCTTCAGCACAACCTGGGATGTTGTCTGGACCTGTTGCCCACGGGTGTTGATAGCAGCAAGTGTCCTCTTCACGCTGTGTCGGCAGAGAGGCACAGGGGCTGCTCATGTGAGGGGGATGGGTCTTCTGTGGGCAAGTGCTGTTTTGTGCTTCAAAGCGAGCAAAGAAGCGGTTCAGGTTGTTGAGCAGAGGGATGTTGCTCTCACAGCTCTGTGGCGCGGGCTTGTAGTCCGTGATGGCCTGAATGCCCTGCCATAGGCTTTGTGCATTCCTGCTGTCTTTGAAGTAGGTGGTTATCTTGTGAGTGTATTCCTTTTTTGCTTCCTTGATGCCACGGGACATGTTGGCTCTCGCTGTTCTCATGTCAGCTTCATCCCCAGCTCTGTAGGCTTTGTCTCTGGCCCTCAGCAGCCTGAGGACATCCCCTGTCAGCCATGGCTTCCAGTTAGCCCGAGTGATGATGTCTTTTGTGTGGGTCACATCATCAATGCACTTGGTGATGTAAGAGGTTACAGTGTCTGTATACTCCTCTATGTCTGTCTGATTGTTGTAAGTGGCTGCCTGCTTAAACATTTCCCAGTCTGTTGTGTCAAAGCAGTCTTGAAGAGCATCAGAGGCTCCCTCAGGCCACACTTTTACCTGCTTGCGAACCGGTTTGTTTGCTTTCACTCTTTGTCTGTATGCAGGTGTGACCAGGGCCCATAAGAGTCCAAAGTCTCGCAAAGGAACCCGACTACGCCACCCAGAGGGAAACTGGGAAATGTACCCTACTCAATTATAACACCTTAAGACACAAGTTCTTATATGGACAGAGAGAGAGCAGAGACCCAATTCTCAAGTTCAACTTTTATTGATGTTTTTGGAAACAAATCAACTGCTGGAAGGGAAATAGTTAGTAAAATATATATATGTATTTTATTAGATTTGTCACTAAATTGAGTTCATTAAATAGGTAGTTTACAATCAAGCACAATCACAACAGTTTACAGTCCGGTATAAATATGTATCTTGTGTAAAAAAAGGGGCAAGAAATACTGTACCAGCTGGGAAAGTGTCAGGTGGGCCACTGGAGGGAGGGAAAGCACCCAGAAGAGACACCAATTTACCTGTGCAAAATAGTCACCTGCGCTGATAGCCACACACACAGCAAAGGGTGGTGCAAACACGCAGTTAAGAGTGTACACAAACAGGAAACACACTAAGCATGCAGGTGACCAATAAGGAGGAGCAAAGAGTACCCAACCACCAGTGGGCCCGACCAATCTCCAGCTGTGGCGATATACAGCCTCTAAGGGTGATGCTGATGCAGCTTAATTGTATCTACGAGACAAACACAGTTGGTCACAAACAAAACAATAAAATGATCCAAGATGCCAAGACACAAATCCCCCTCAAAGCACGCGGACATGCAGAAATGCAGAGACAGATCACCCACAATCAGCAAGCCCGGACAGCCGCGTCTGTGTGCGGGATATAGTACACTTAAACAAAACAAATTGTAGAAATCATAAATAAAATACAAGGCAAAACAGCAATGGCATTAGGTAGCTCTTCCTGAGGGCAAACAGAGTAGCATTAGCATTACATTTCAACAGCAACAGGTACGCAATGCAACCCATGACAGTACATGCTGGTATGACCAGTCGTAGTGGCAGAACCCACCTGTTAACCATTCCCAGAATATAATATTAAAACTAGCACACACACAATGAATCATCTAGTCAACAATTCAGAGAATTAAAATGCACCTTAGCAGACCGAAGGGCTTAGAACAAGGGAGGAATGTGGCCGAGTGTTTGCTGGGAGCTCACCGTCAACAACTGCAATCTAATGAGTGAATGCATAAATGTGAATGAAGGGGGAATTAATACGAGCGTCCGCTGGACACCAAAATAAACCCTGGCTTACCTTCCTTGCAGCGTCGGGGGGGGGGGGGGTTATATTCTGAAAGAGCCGAGCAACACACCAACATCCAAACGCTGCTACTTATAGCGAGTTAAGGCCTAGGCTAAATGAGGAAGGGATTTACGTCATGTGATGTAAATTATGGGGCCGGCCCATGTAATCAATTGGGGGCGTAGTCCCTGGCTACACGGGCATTAGCATAACAGTGAAATGGTCAGAAAGTCCAATGTGAGGGAAGGGGTGGCTTTGTATGCTCCTTCGTGTGTAGTGTAGACCAGGTCCAGGATGTTGTCTCCTCTTGTTGGAAAATCAACATGCTGGTGTAGCTTTGGAAGTACAGTTTTGAGATCAGCATGGTTAAAATCTCCAGCGAAGATGGTGAAACCGTCTGGGTGTGCCGTCTGTTGTTCACTGACAGCCTGGTACAGTTCACTAAGAGCCGCGTTCCTATGGCTGTTGTTGTTGTTGGTAGGCGGGATGTATACTGCGACTAGCAGTAATTTCCCTTGGCAGGTAAAAAAGGGCGGCACTTTATGATCATAAACTCTGCCAGTGGTGAGCAGTGTTTGCATACTACTACAGTGTCCCGGCACCATGCGTCACGGATGTAAACACAGATTCCTCCTCCTCGTGATTTTCCTCCCTTTACAATGGCCCTGCCTGCTCGAGAGCATGCTAGCTGCTCCAGTTGTACAGCAGAGTCCGAATGTTGTCATTTAACCAAGTCTCAGTGAAGGCGAGCACACAGCAGTTACTCACTGTCGGTTCGTTGATCTCAGCAGTCGTATGTGATCCATTTTGTTGTCCAGTGATCATACATTTGCCAGGAGAATGGATGGTATGGCTGGGCGAGTTGGGATGGCCGCTAGCCTGGCCCGGACGCCTCAGCTTGCCCCTCTTCTGCTTCCTCGCACACCGCTTCCGGCGCTTTCTTTCGGGGAGGAGTAGCAGGCGAGTCGGTGTTGTTGCAGGCGGAGTAGTCGAGTTCCTTTAAGCGTCTCTGTTGCAAAGTCAGAACGGCTGCAAAACTTGCTTTTGCGGATGTCAATTAAAACTGCCTGCTGTACTTGTAGTGCGGCGTAATAAAGGCGAGGCGAACACGTAAAACTTTCGGACAAACACTTTTTTAAGCAGACAAAACACCGTTCGGTTGGGACAGAGAGAGGTCGCTGCGTGTGCACGTGCCGCCATCTTTGATCTCTGACTCTTTTAGACTGTAATCTCTCACTCTCTCTGTTTTGTGGTTCAAGAAAAATAGCTTATGTTTGAATCAACAGTCCCATAAGTATTACCAACTCCAGTCACTCTGTCTTCCAGTGCCCTAGGACTGTAGAACAGAGTACACTATAAAGATGTAGACTGTATGCCTGTAGAGTACACTATAAAGATGTAGACTGTAGGACAGAGTACACTATAAAGATGTAGCAAGAGAGCGGGTGCGGAAACACGGCTCTTTAAGACCCAGGGGCACTGAATATACACATGGACACGACCACCTATGTCCAATAATACACATGGATATGGTCACTTATGTCCAATGCCTTCTTCCTCTTACCTTTACAGTGCAGGTTTAGTATAATCTGGATAACTGTTAACTGTAATAACTGTTAATCTGGAAGTGCACCAAGAACAGGACATTATCATAAACTTTTATTCATAAAATAAAGTACAGTACAATAACAGTAATGACCACACACTACATACTCAGCCCTAAAACAAAAAAATGTGTATTTGTATAAATGATTTCCAAAAGTGATTTCTGATGAAGTTTATTTCTACGCCGTGGTCTGGGTGTGTACATCATGACATCACGACTCCACATCTCTTCACCCCACACGTCTGAACTGTTCCATGCTGGCAGCATAGTAATGTGATAATATAATATAATATAATAACGTGATAATATAATATAATAACGTGCCTGGTACTCCCTCACACAGATCCTTCTTCAGTTCGCCTCGTCCACACGAGACATTAGTTTACCAGCGGCACTCCCGGCCTACTGCTGAGCAGCAGCACACACAGCCGAGTGGAATAATACAGTAGGCTGTGATATTGCAGACGAGTGGAATAATAGGCTGTGATATTGCTTGTGTTTACTATGATATTCCAGCCAAATGAATGCAGGAGACTCATATTTAATATCAAATACAAAAAAATTGGAGCACATTACATCCAGACCTTTTTCATTTCACACACACCTGCTCATGGAAAAAACGTCTGTAACTTCCTAAGCACAAGTCTTGAAGCTTGTAGTGGACCTCAGCTGTAGGAGACTCCAACTGTGCACACACACACACACACACACACACACACACAGAGAGAGAGAGACACACACACACACACATACACAGAGACACACACAGAGAGACACACACACACACACAGAGACACACACACACACAGTCAGTGATATGTTCTGTACAGTAAATCACCTTCTCTTAAAGTGTTCCTGATGTCCAGACTGGGATCGCCATTGTGTATGAGTGTGTATGTTCTCCATTTCCTGCAGAACCATGTGGTCCTTTGTCCCACCTTAATGTGCAGACATTGTAAACCAGGGATCAGAAACCTATGACACACATGAGCCAGATATGGGGGCAGCTGTGTGTGTGTGTGTGTGGGGCAGCCGTGGCCTACTGGTTAGCGCTTCGGACTTGTAACCCGGAGGTTGCGGCGAACCCGACCAGTAGGCGCGGCTAAAGTGCCCTTGAGCAAGGCAACTAACCCCTCACTGCTCCCCGCCCGCTGTTGTTGCAGGTAGCTCACTCGCCCGGGATTAGTGTGTGCTTCACCTCACTGTGTGCTGAGTGTGTTTCACTAATTCACGGATTGGGATAAATGTAGAGACCAAATTTCCCTCACGGGATCAAAAGAGTATATATACTTATACTTATATACTTATACTTATTGACTGCAAGTGGCTCGCTGAGACAGTTGAGCTGAAAGTTTTTAAATAATGGGCTAAGGCTAATTTGACACTAACACAAAACACCAATGACTGTCATTTTATTTGTAAATGAAAACACCCTTGGAGTTGAACCTCAGTCAGCATCAAAACTACACGTTCAGTAGACCATGGGGCCCAACACTGAACATTGGCATGTCAACATCAAACTACGTGTGTGTGTGTGTGTGTGTGTGTGTGTGTGTGTGAGAGTGTGTGTGTGTGAGTGTGTTCAGTAGACCATGGGGCCCAACACTGAACATTGGTATGTCAACTTTAAACTAAAAGTTCAATCTCTTCTGGATTACAGCTCCTAAAGAAACACATCAGAACTGTTGGTCCGGGCAGAGGGGACAGACAGGTTAGCCATTAGCGCAGTTAGCATCTTTCTCTCTTCCATCTTAGTTGGGTTAGCCATTAGCGCAGTTAGCATCTTTCTCTCTTCCATCTTAGTTGGGTTAGCCGTTAGCCATTAGCGCATGTAAATGACGTCACTCGTCAGGACCAATGAGGGAACTGGGAGTGGTCGAAGGAAATCGTGAAGCTGTCCGCGCGCTGTTGGAAATATATCAATTGATTATAAACCCCTGTTAAACCTAATAAATCTGACTCCGGCTCAATATTAGAAAAGTTTAGGTTCATTGTAACATTGTTATCCTTAGTGGGTTGATAAGCCCACAATACATATTGTTAATGAGAATGCCTAACTTCGTTTTCTTGTGACACGAGCTCAAGCTTAGGAATATATACTATAGGTCTCCTCCATCTGCCGATTAATTCGGGGGGTTCCTAAACATAACACTAGGGATGTGACGCTCGAAGCTGACGTTTCGAAACAGTGTCGAGCTTCCGAAACGCAAGTGTTTGAACAGTGTTTGAAGTGTGGTTCAAAAACGCCCATGTCACGTGACCATGGCTTGAAGTGAGGCTTCGTGGTGTTTCAATTTGGTTTGGACAGGTGGCACACTTGCCGCGCGAGCCAATTACCCGAGTAAACACCTGTTTGATCTAAATTACAAAGTCGCAGAATGCTTAAAAGTCATTCAAACACATCCTATCTTTGTGGTTTTTTTGTGAGGAGAGAGATTTTAAGAGATATAGCGACATAGAGACATCTAGAGATATAGCGATTTATAGTGCATTCTTGTGATTGATAGGTTAGTGATATAGATTAATTGACAGGCTAGAGACAGACAGTAAGCGATAGTTTAGATAGATATAGTCTAGTGACGTTAATATTTAGATAGTAGCAGAAGTAAAAAAAATATATGACTGATGCCTTTATTTCAAGAACAGCTGACCCTTTGAAATACTGGCAGGAGAGGAGAGTGGTTTATCCAAACCTAACTGTGATGGCAAAAAATATTTGTGCATGCCAGCAACAAGTGTGCCTTAATGAAAGAATTTTTTCCAAGGCTGGGGAGGTTTATTCAAAAACAAGAAACAGATTAAATGCCAAGACGGCAGAACAACTGTTATTCCTAAATAAAATGTATGTTGACATACAAAAATGTGTTGTTTATTTTTCCCATGTTGTACCTGATTAGTCTAACCTGCTTCACATGTATCCTTTATTTCCTACAACATGTTCCCAAAAAACCCTGGGCCATAAGCATAGCCTACATTTTAAAACCATTGTAGCATTTTCCTCTCAGCATATTCCAAAGGATAATGTACTATGAAACTGAAATAACAAAACATCTAACTGGCAGATATAAAATGTTCTAGTTACTGAGCGCATATACTAGTCTGAAATTTCTAAGCACCAGCAGGAGTCGAACACCGGCGCTCCGGCCAAATACAAATGTGTTAACCACTGAACCGCGTAGCTGTGGATCGAAATCTTGCGTTCCATGTTGGCTATTTATATTCTTCGTCTGAAGCAGTTGTGCTTCACGGTCAAAATGTGATGTTAGCAAAACTGGCCACTAGATGTCACCATGGAGTTACGTGTGTCGGATTGTTTCGAAACCTCGACACATTCCGGCGCAATTGCTTCGAACGTTTCGTTGTTTCACAAAGCCTCGTTCTGCCCATCCCTACATAACACGTATTGGTCTGGAAGTGGTCAGAGGTTACATGCTGATCCGGACTGCTATACTCATCAGCGTGTTAGACAGTCAAGCAAATTCCTATGCTACAGGGGGTCAGGCTGTGCTAGGTTTTCGCGACCAATCTAGGACCATCGCTGACAAACTGCCCACCACTGTGTAATGCTTGGTCATTTCATAATAACATGCCAGCTCCCAGGTGATTTAGTTTCTATGGCGGCAATAACTAATCCCAACCGTCCATTATGCTAGTAACGTTACCTAAACTGCTACTCTGGACAACAAGTACAATAGAAAGGCTATGCGGGTCAGAACATAACAATTTATTTGTCAGGTACAAGCTATTCATCCAATACATTATAGAAGGTACATCTAAATGAATAATGTGAAAGTTACGAAAACAGGTTAAAGGAACATTTAGGAAACCATATGAAGCAATCCGAGAATGAACATACCAGCTCAGAGGATGATGACTACACACCTTAGTGGTGCGGGAGATTCTGACTACAGAATGGCTCCTAGAATGCTCTGTAAACTTCACTTAAATAGGCTACCTAGTTTGTGGTTGGTTACATTCACATGATTGGAGGTCAGCTGATTTGGGATCACATGGTTGGAGGTCAGCTGATTTTGGGTCACATGAGAAGTACTTTGATGAGACCTGAGACCATTGTTGTAGTGAGAGTGCATTAATCAAGACATGACAATGTACACATTAATTACATTTCCTGCTTCCTAGTTAGTTTCTCCTGTGAAAAAGGCAAAGGTTAGAGATATAATCAAAAGTTGTTGTAGCAGCAATATGTGACAATGGGTCCACCATGAGGTCATACCATCATGTGGTAGGGTAATTAATCAACAGTTCACATGATCAGGAGTTTGATCAGTATAGAAACATTAGGACTCCTTACACGCAGTTAGCATTACAGACATTAGACATTACATTGACAGAAAAAAACAGAAGGAACATCACAACAACAAAAACAAACATCCCCAGCAAATGACAAAGACAAAGACATAAATACAAGACATAAGTAATTAAATAATAGACATAAGTGAATTGGCTTAACTGTGTTCATGTATGTATGTATATAAGTGTATGAATGTGTGCATGAGTGTGCGCCTGTATGAGTGTCATTGTAGAGTGTCAGTATGTATGAGTGTCATTGTAGAGGCAGGTCTGTTATACACATATATTTTCAAAGTAGTTATTTATTTTGTTAAGTATAAGTTCTGGATAAGTTTTATTCGGTATTTCTGAACGGTTTCTAGTTTTTAATATCATTTTCTCCATTTCCAAAACTTTTTCTATTGTATTGTACCATGTAAGTATTACAGGTTGTTTTGGTTGTTTCCATAGCCTTGTGAGTTGCTTAAGTGCCGTTAGTCTCAGGATATTAAAAAGTTTACAGTACTTTGTTTTAATCTTAGATTTTATGCCAATGTCTAAAAAGTTTTCTAATGTGAGGGGTTCTTTTAAATCAAAGATGTGTGAAATAGCTCTTCCTACCTCTTCCCAAAAGGACCTTATTACTGGACATGAGAAAAAAATGTGAGTGTGATTTGCCTTACCTTCACCACATCCTCTCCAACAAGCTGTTCCTAAACTGTGTTTTCCACATTGGTCAGGTGTAGTGAAGTACCTCTGGCTTATTTTCCATGCAAACTCTTTCCAGTGTTTTGACTGAGTTGTTTTAAAGTTTTCTTTTAAAGAGTCGCTCCAGGCCTCATCTGATATGTTTACAGATAGCTCTTTTACCCATTTTTCTTTTGCTTTATATTCTACGTTTGTCATTTTTTGCAATATCTTATAAGCACTTGCGAGTCCATCACTACTTTTGTTTCTGGTTTCTAATAAAAAAGTTAATACCTCATTTCTGGTTTCCTTTTCTGCATTTTGTTTAATATAACTTCTAACTTGTAAATATTTAAAGAAATGTTTTTGCTGTAAGCTAAATCTTGCCGATAGAGCTTCAAATGTGTCAACTGTATTTTTTTCAAAAAGCTGTGCAAATAATATTAGTCCTTTATTGGCCCATGATTCTAAAATGTTATCTGTTTTATGCGCTAAGTCTGGATCTTGTGTCATTTGTCTAAGTTGTATAAATTTTAAACGTTTGCTCATTTGTTTCCAATTCCTTATGGTATTTCCAATGCAGAATGACTGTATGTATTGTTTTTGTGTCTCTTTTCCTAGAAAAGGCAGAGTTCCAATTACTCCATTTGTCAGCTCTTTCTCAATATTAATCCATCTTGTTTCAGTGCTACTGCTCATCCATTTCATTATTGTTAACATTTGTGTCGCAAAAAAGTAGTTTTGTATATGTGGAGTCCCTAATCCTCCTTTCTCTTTTGGCTGTGTTAATAGCTTAAAGTTGATTCTATGTTTTTTATCATTCCAAATGAAATTTGCAATCATCTTAATCCATGTAGTGAAGAATATTGGTGGGAGTGTGATTGGTAGTGCTTGCAATAAAAAAAGTAATTGTGGGAGTACCATCATCTTAATTGTCTCAACTCTACTGTATATTCCATCAGGAATTAATTTCCACCTCCTGTCTTATCTTTAATTCCAAAGAAACATAGTTGTTTTTATATAAATCATTCAAATCATTACTTATATAAATACCTAAATATTTTATGGTTTTTGTTTCCCATTTAATGTTATAGCTATCTTTCAACCATTGATTCATTTCCATTCCAATAGTTAAAGCTTCACATTTACTTTTATTTATTCTATATCCTGAGGTTTTACTATATTCTTCAATCACTCCCATCAAATGTTGTATTGAGTTTTCTGGCGAGGTCAAGTAGAGTATTATGTCATCTGCGTAAAGTGCTAATTTATGTATTTCCTTCCCTATTGCTATCCCTGTAATGTTTTTATTTTGTCTTATGGCTATTGCAAGAACTTCAATGTAGATAGTAAAGAGGAGTGGAGAGAGAGGGTCTCCTTGTCTTGTACCTCTTTGAATTGGGAACCGTCTTGATAGTGTACCATTTGTTTTTACTAAAGAAACAGGGCTAGTGTACATTGCTTTTATCATTATCAGATTCCAAAAATTATTCAGTGGAAATGCATGGATTCCAGTTTCTTCAGCAACTGGAATCCATGCATTTCCACTGAATTATTTTTGGAATCTGATCCCTTATCATACCTGTTCATTCTTACTCGTTGCTCGAATTTATCGTGACTAAATTCAAGATGGCTGCAAACGCTAAACTTCGTGAAGATACTGTCTGTATAAATCGTCTTGTAAGTAAACTACCAGTGCTTTTTCAAAGTTCTCAATGTCTCGTTTTAAATGTCAGGGCCCTCGGAAGTCTACCAATGAAGTGTGGAGATACATTGAGCCTCGTAAATGGGTGTAAAACAGTGATTTATTTGCATGGCTAGCCCGATGCCGAAGCACCACTATTGAAAAAGCTGTTGGTAGCATCGGCTAACTAGCGCCAGATTTTGGAGTGCAGGGGACAAGCCGAGATGGGCTATGGGCTAGACATACGTTCACACTCGGTATCATGTTTCAATACACTTTAGGTCAATATCACACCGGAATTCTCCTTTAACTGTTTCTCCATTGTAACTCTTGCCTTTTTTCTTGATGAGGAGTAAGAAATGATAATACCTCTTATTACTGCTTTTGCTCCTTCCCATAATATGATCGGGTCTATATCCTTTGTGTCATTTAATTCCACATATTGTTTTAGTTCCTTTTTTATTTTTTCTATGAATATTGTTTCTTGTAAAAGTGAGTTGTTTAATTTCCACAAAGACTTACCTTTATTAGCGTGTAGTTTCAATATCAGGGAAATGGCAGCATGATCTGACATGTTTATGGAGCTAATTTGACATGATTTAACTAAGGTTACATTGTTTTTATACAAAAAAAAATAATCTAATCTATTGTAGACTGAGTGTCTTCCTGAGTAGCAGGTGTATTCATTTTTGTTCAGATGGAGCTCTCTCCAAACATCTACAAGCCCCAACTCTGAGCATGCTTTCCTCAATAAACTAGCATTCTTTTCTGCTTTATGTTGCCTGTTGCTTGTTGAGTCTAGTTTAGAATTCATAACTAAGTTTAAGTCCCCTGCCAAAATTACAATTCCCTTAGTCTTTGTGACTAGTAAATCTATTCATGTGATCATGAATTCAAGCCCCATGTCTGGGGGATAGTATACATTTAGAAAATAGAACTCCATCCCTTCTATTTTCCCCACTACTAAAACATAACGTCCATCTTTGTCCGTAAAGCAGTCTTCCATTTCAAAGGCTATGTGACCTTTAATTATTATTGCTTTGTGTTGTTCTATTTGTTATTTTCTTTAGTTTCTCATGTTCCTCTTCTTCCAGATGAGTTTCCTGCAAGTAGATTATGTCTGCATTCTCCTTTTGCATTTCGAACAAAATCTTCTTCCTCTTAATGACATTGTGTAGTCCGTTCACATTTAGTGACACTATTTTCAGATCATACATGATATAGCTTAGATGTTGAAGTACAATTTCCAGTTTTCTCTACAGTATACTTTTTACCCCTGTCCTCCAATTTTTTACTCAATGAAAAGCTAGAATTGGAAGACAAAGTACTTTGTTTAACACTATTAGTACAGTATATAACAGACAAGCCCCTAAAATGTGGTGTTGATATACGAGTCTGTGTGTATGTGTGCATATGTGTGTGTGTAAGGATGTGAAGGATGAGCAAGTGCCAGTGTGCATGTAAATGTGAGTAAGCCATTAATAATCGAGCAAAAAAGGAAGATTGTGACAGGAAGATTGAAGATTGTGACAAAACAAATAAACAAGGACTTACAGGTTCCATCTGTACCCCCTCCATGGAAGGCAGTAACTTGTGGTGATTGTTGTAGCAGATATCATTGGGATCAGGGTATCAGCTAACATTGTCAGCATATCCCTAGTATGTCAGCTTGTGTATAGGTCCCCCACCCCCCTTAAAGTGTCACCAAATTAGGCTAATTTTACAGGTTGCCCAGATGTAACCTTTTCTAAATAGAATCAAAGCCTATCAGAACAGATGATATAGAACTTACCCAGATATAAAGCCTATCCAAGAATCAGAACAGACCCAGATATACTGTTCTTTTGTCTTTTTTATTCCTTCCCATCTCCATCTCCTCAGATCAGTGTTGAGGGGTATGCTGGAGAGGTAGGAGGTGTGTTTGTATGTGTATGTGTGTGTGTTTGTGTTTGTGTGTGTGCGTGTTTCTGTATGTGTGTGTGTGCATTTGTGTGTGTGTGTGTGCGTGTGTCTGTGTGTGTGTGCATTTGTGTGTGTGTGTGTCTGTGTGTGTGCATTTGTGTGTGTGTGTGGTTGTGTGTGTGTGTGTTTGTACAGTATGTGTGTGCGTGTGTCTGTATGTGTGTGTGTGTCTGTATGTGTGTGTGCGTGTGTGTGTGTGTCTGTATGTGTGTGTGTGTGTCTGTATGTGTGTGTATGTGTGTGTGTGTGTCTGTATGTGTGTGTGTGTCTGGTGGGAGGTGCTGCAGGTGACATGTTGTGCGAGGACAATTTGCTGATTAAATAATTTCATGGAACAATTACTGTATAGCCTAGAATATTAGAACAATTAGAGCCTAATGTAGAACATTAGATGGTTCTACAAAAACAAAAAAACTTGGTATATATGGAGGTCACCACTAAAAAGGTTCCCTGTTGCAAACACACGTTAAGGAATGTTGAAAATGGTTCACTGTTGCAAACTCATGTTAAGGAATGTTTAAAAAGGTTCCCTGTTGCAAACTCACATTAAGGAATGTTTAAAATGGAAATAGTTGAACTTCAGCATGCACGTTTGGCCTTGATGAACCTACTGTACATGCAACACACTTGCAGCAGTTATCAGCAGATACCAATGAATGTCTGCAATTGGTCTCTGAATCTTTTGATTATGTAAAAAAAGGCATAAATCAGGATTAACACAGATTCAAATGGCAAAAGGGTGTGTTGGCTTGTGCACTTTGAGGAACATTTAATATACAGCCACATAAATTATTGATTGGTCTGCGTGGTGGTACCAACTTGATGCATTAATCTTACATGCCCAGCCACTCCTGACTGGCCTGAACAAATTACCCTGGGCTCAGGTACAGGAAGGTTTGGAAGGTTTTTGGACAGAAAATAGC
This sequence comes from Alosa alosa, assembly GCF_017589495.1. Taxonomy (NCBI): domain Eukaryota; kingdom Metazoa; phylum Chordata; class Actinopteri; order Clupeiformes; family Clupeidae; genus Alosa; species Alosa alosa. The sequence goes on along the minus strand of NC_063200.1, from coordinate 1,817,058 downwards.
CATATACTTCTGAACTTCAATTTTGCCTGATTTCAACCCAAAACTTTAGATTTTTAAAATGTCCACTGCACCTCCTACTGTGGTAAACTCATTGTATTGATTGTATATCATCATTGTGTTAGAGTGCTTTCATAAACGGTACTCACACAACCTTAACGGTGAAACTAGCATTACAGAATCCCAAGGCACGTCGTTAGCGCACTGCATGCTACCTGGTTAACACAAATGCAAATGCTGAATCAGTTATTGAATATGTTTCTGCCAATTAAACAACAAAAGTGTTGAGATAAATAAAATCCACTAGCTTTTCTCTGATCGTGACATCTGGTCTGTGCAGCATGTGTGAATGTCAGCTTGACGTGTGTGTGTGTGTGTGTGTGTGTGTGTGTGTGTGTGTGTGTGTGTGTGCATTGAGGTTTGAGTCACAGTGGAGTGCTCTCTTGTTTACCTTAATGATCTGCAGCAGTTCCAACTCCAGAATAAGGAATACACTGTACACTCTGAACAAAACTCACCACCTCCAATCACACATCCTTGATTCCAACCCCTGCTGCCGTCTCAGATGACAGATTTAATTACATTTTCTGCATGAAAGAAAGCGAACAGCCCTTTAATCAAGGCAAAACTCGCTAATTGGCTGCTTATTAGCATGGCTAAAATTCTCAGTATTGGTTCAGTTATGCTTGAGAAATTCCCCTCAATGATGGGGGACCTGAGTCCCAGCACAGACACACAGATACAATGGGCTAATTAAAAAAGAGCAGTTGGCTTTGGACACAGTGTTATTGCTCTGCAATATTCATGAAAAAAGAACGCATCAGGTGACTTTGAGAGGAAGGAGGCAAGTCTGGCAAGTAC
>NC_063200.1:1771200-1813700 GCF_017589495.1 Alosa alosa | reverse complement strand
GTGTGGGTATATGTATGGGTCTGTGTGTGTTTTTTCTTGATATTATTTTTAAACAGCCCTCACTGGTACGAGGTGACACACTTGGGGTTTTTTTGGGAGGGCATTGGCTGCACTACACACACAGAATCAGAAATAGAGAGAGAGAGATAGAGAGAGAGAGGGGGAATAGATATATATGAGAGAGGAAGAGAGTGAGGTAGAGATAGATAGAGAGATTGAGAGAGTAAGAGAGAGAGAGGTGCGGTGCACGGCATTGTGGGTATTTTTCCTCCGCCCCCCTGCCCTTGCTCCCAGTGGGCACACTGTCACGCTCCGTGGACCAGTGCCGCAGACGGCTGTGACAGAGGAGGCAGCGCTGCCGGACCACTCTCTGACCACTCCCTGAACTCTCTCCAGCGCAAGCGCGAATGAGAAAGCTGAAATGACCACAGGGAGCGACTTGTCTATTCTACTGGCTCTGCAGGGTCCAGCAGGGTCCAAGTCCATTTGTATCTCTGCTCCCTTGTTCTTCTCAGACTAAAAGCAGTGTAGAAATATGCTGAATGGTGGTGAGTGTTGTCCAGGAGTTGTTCATGGAAATGAAGCCAGTGCCTTGTGCTTGAGATGTCATTATGTGCACTGATTATGAGCATCAGTGTAAACAACAACAATATGCACTTTATGTGTGGGCATCAGTGTAAACAACAACAATATACACTTTATGTGTGAGCATCAGTGTAAAAAACAACTGTAACACTTTACTTGACAGTATCGACATAAGAGTGACATGACACTGTCATGAACACATGACACTGTCATGACACATGAAACCTAACCCCAACCCTAACCTTAATCCTAACCTCTAACCCTAATGCTAACCCCAACCCTAACTCTAAACCTAACCCTAATCCTAATCCTAACTTGTTATGACAAAAACCGAATGTCCCTCAATATGTACGTTATGTGTGAGCATCAGTGTAAAAAACAACAACAATATGCCGTTTATGTATTGTTAAGATGTCATTATGTGTGAGCATCAGTGTAAACAACAACAATATGTACGTTATGTATTGCTCCTTCTCTTCATGGTGGTTCCTGTTTGGGATTACAGAAAAAAAAATTTTTGGGTGACATCCAGTGGCTGCCCCCCTCCCCCCACCACAACATGTCTCCTCAGAGGAATATCTATCAGTGCCTGACCTCACAAACACTATTCTGGATGAATGGGCAAACATTTACAGACACTCTACATTCTGGTGGAAACCCTTCCTAAAAGAGTGGAAGCTGTTGCTGCTGCAATGGGTGTATTTAAACACGGGTATTGATTGAATATGCTGAATGTTAAAGTCTGATTGTTACATACTGTATGGTGGCCCGCGGGATCGAACCTGTGACCTTGGCATTCGCGGCCTTGGCGTTCGCGACCTTGGCATTCGCGATCTTGGCGTTATCAGCACCAGCACCACCATTTAAGTTTAGAATTCACCATCTCTAAGCCTGTGTTACAAAATGATGGTCACCAGCATGAAAGTGGTTTTCTTCCACCATATGCATGTCTGTAGCCCTTCTGTTGTGGATATATATATATCCACAACAGAAGGGCTACAGACATGCATATGGTGGAAGAAAACCACTTTCATATATATATATATATAGATGACGACAGCACTCCGACGTTGATGTCCGGTAACATTGGTCGTAGTGTTGTCCAATTGCGTGCAGTGATATTTTCAAATGCATGCTTGGTGCCGCCCCTTGATTTGGGCCATTTTCATTACTGGTAGCCAGACCTTTAATCTTTCGGATTGGGTCTGGTCCTCCAGGCTATCTTTGTTGTAGTTTTACAATGGAGTTTTGGGATTTGCTCGTCTATTTGGAGTGACTGTTGAAAGAGCATGAAGTGCACACATGGACACTGCGAGTGTGCCTCCTGAACTGTGGGGGAATGAGTGTTTGTGTGATTGCAAGCTTGCTTGTGCTTATAAAAAAACACACACTTTGACAAACTACCTGTTAAAGGTACTCTAAGCGATGCTGGGTAACGTAATTTCTGTTGACTTTCAAACAAAACAGAGAGCTAACTTCCTCCCCCTAATTTCTGTTGAATTAAAACCCCTCCAAACAAAACTTGTCTGTGATTTGCTGGAACAGTTTGTTATGTTTTTATGGGCTAGGTTTGCCTAGGTTGTTTTTATTGCCGTTTTTTGGAGCCTGGGCTGTCCACAGAGATCGTGTTTTTTTACAGTGTATTTAGGACACAGACAACTAGCGGTTGGTTAGGTGATGTTTGCAATAAGTGACATAAAATGTTTTACCCTAAAAAACACGTGGCATTGCTTAGAGCACCTTTAAGTGTGTTAATGTGTTGGCTTCTCATCCAGCATCATTGGAAGAAACCTTATATAACTTTCAGCATATTCAATCACTATCCATGTTTAAATAATAATCCAAATATTAAAGTCTGATTATGTTTGGAACAGTTTGTTATGTTTTTGACATTCAGTGAATTCAGATTAGTGTTTTATTTAAATTATGTCATGATAGTTTGTGCTAAGGATACTTTTAAAAGTTGACTTTACGCTTGTGTGGCATGGAGGAGAGATAGCAATTGTTTATACCCGACTACACCACCTGAGGACTTATAGTCTCAGGACTTACCACAGGAATATAGTTTGTGCTAAGGATACTTTTAAAAGTTGACTTTACGCTTGCTTGGTGTTGACTCATACCAAACAGCATTAGCATTAAACCTCCGTTTCCAAATGCCAGAAGAGACTAATGCTATCTGCTCCAGGAGAGATGTCCCACCAGAAGCAGAGTATGGAGAGATGCCCCCCCCCCCTCCACACCTCTCTACCGCACCTTTGAAAACTTTAAGTGTAGATGTTTGCGATGCCCTTTCACCTCTCTACCGCACCTTTGAAAACTTTAAGTGTAGATGTTTGCGATGCCCTTTCAAGAGAAGCGATGCCACACATCAAATATGCTTCAAGCAGTTTTTAAACATCAACTCTCTCTCTCAAGTTGTATTTGAACTGAACTAATCTTGAAAGGCAATAGTGTTATTAAGACAGGCATTTCTGGAGGAGATTTCATTAATATCTCAACGAGAATTTCATCATTTAAACATCATCAGGTTTATGTGGTTTTATGGCCTTCAGTTTCTGCTTTTGTCCGACAATTAAATGTGTTTGTCCGCCGATTAAAAATGTTTGTCTCGTTTTTTAGCAACGACTCTGTATTAAACTCCAATTAACCCAGTCTGCACTCTCCGCATGTTGGCCAAATTGGGAGATAATGAATTGTAAATTGGTCCTGTGAAATTAATAAAACCAATTAAAACTTCAGCAATGAGTGAGCAAGTCTTATTACCAGACATTTTGTTTTGTTGCCTTTGGAAACTGAAAGTAAACAAAGGGATGCACGTGCTATTGAAATTCATTTGGCTTTTGTGTGGAGGATGTACAGCTTAAACAACTATGATAGAGAGAAGGAGAACGTCTCCATTAACTCAGACAGTGTATTGCTTCATTAAAATCACATTTGTCTTCGTCGAGAAAACAACAAAACAAAACTGCTCAAATTCCACTGTAGGCTACAGACCTGAACAGGCATGGCTATTCTATAATGATCACACATTCTGTTGGCAGCCCTACAAACCAACCTAGTTAAGCTATGGAATCACAGAAAGGCCATTTCTGTGAGGCAACACAACAAATGGATCTTTGCTTACTTACTTATATTGTAGGTTAGTCTGTCCTGTATACAACAGTATCTTGATGAGGTCAGGGGGAGTTTGTTCAAAAACATTGAGAACCACTAGACTAAATGAATTAGGTTGCAAGCACACTGACTACTGTTCATCAGCAAGCAGGTGACATTCAGTATGAATATATCTGTATGGAACAAAGACAAAGACTGATACAATGAATGCTTCAGACATTCATCTGATCTAGCACTGGCGTAATTTAATCTCTTGCTCATTTATCCTGACATCTCATCCATGGAATGTCATGCTAATTTAATTAATCTAATTTGATCAACACTTTGCAGTAATAAACTAACAGATCCTGTGTCTATGAAATGGTTGTCAAGCACAAAGCTTTGTGTAACGTTGTTCCTCATCCTCTTCCCTCTATTGAGATGACTTGGGTTCATTTACATCCATGTTTTGTCTTTTTCTTGGCATATCTCCAAAGTGTCACTTTTACCTGGGAATTCTTGACAGGGTGTGGATAGTGCCATCTTCTGGATCTTTGCATTCTCTTGTTTATACACTACCTGGTGGGTGTTATATCAACACCAAAACACGACCCACTCACTACACAGCCCTGGCTTCTCAAAGGCCTGTGTTGTGCTGGGGGACGTTTGGACACATGATAACATGGGACATTTAAATGTCATCTGATAATCCGACCCAAACGCATTAATGAGGAGCAACACTTCTGAAGCCTCAGGCCAGCACAGGGGAAAACACCTCCGTTATCAAGGTCATCTCACAGCAGCACATTGTATGTTTCAGAGAACATGCCAAAATCCGGCCTTGATTTGGCCCTGATCTAGCACAAGTCATTTCAACTGGTCTCTGGACATAAATGGAAATTTACATCAGAGCTGTTTTTGAAAAAGATTTCAGTCATCCGTTTAATGTTCGTTCTATTAGATATGGTGTATCACTTTAAACTGGCAGCTCTTTAAGGTTGTTAAAAGTACATAAAAAAATGTTTACGCCACACGTGGAACACGTTGTTGTGTCAGGTTAGAGACAGAGGTAGTGTAAATTGACTTACTTAGTGTTTTCCTAGTTGCCTGTTCACTGTGGAGGTATTCTCTAAGAAAGAAAAAATGAAGCGTCACCAGTTTGGCCGTCTCTGTTGATTAACAGTGTTGATCAGTGCAGTACATATTGCAATATGATGAGTCAGGGTCATGACCCTTGCTCAGTGATTACAAATAATAGCAAGAACTAAGATATACTGTAGGGGACAGCTCAGCGTAGCATCTAAAAAAAGAGAAGTGAAGCCACTACAGTATGTTCAGGCATGTGTTGAGACAGCACACTGGTGTGGATAAGACCAGGGTTTGTCTCTCTGTCTAGACCTGTAATCTCAAAGCCATTGTGGCTGTAATGCAATTATGATAAGTTTTGATTACAGCGACAGTGCCGCCGCGATCAACCGACATTACACTCTCAAATGGCTTTTCAATAATCCAAATTAACTTGCACAGGCAGAAAAAAAACAGCCATTTGGGCAGGACTTCAAAAATATCCAGCGGGCAAAAACTGTGGTGCAAGCTGCACACTAAAGTAGGATGGTCATAAATTGCAGCCATTCCCCATGGACTTCCTCTTGAACAGGTGGTGTTTCGACGGGGGAAACACACGGTGGTTCTGTTTTTCGCCTACGGTGAAGCCCACCAGCTGACCAAACGCTTCCAAAAATATGGTGCTTTTAGCGTGCCCATATTGTCCAGGTGATCCTGGGGTGGACTAGTCGAGATTCAACAGAATAATAAAAACACATGACATAAATAATAATAAAAACACATGACATAAATAATATACTTTACTACAGCAGCTTAGCAGTAATTGACATTAGCACTATGACCCCACCGTCATCTCATTAAGAGATAGTTAAGAGAACTGGGAAAGAACCGACTATAATTCACCTGCTATGTGTGATAAACGTTTAGAATTTATTTAAACATTTTTTTATCTAAAAGCTGCATTTATTTATGCATGTAAGTGATCATTTCACCGTACATATGTCACAAGCTGTGCATTTGTCCAGTGGAGGTTAATTGGTGCCAGCAGTGGACAGGGGCAGACGCGGGCATTTGGGTTGATGGTGGTGAACAGGATGCCACATGGAGGTAGGGTTGCCACATTTGATTTGTGATAATCCGGGACATTCATTTCCGACCCCCCCAAAAAAAAAAAAAGTTATGATTTTGATTAATGTTAAATGCCTTTAATTATACTAGGCCTATTACTAGTTTTAAATAATAATTTATTAACAAATGCTGCGATTGTTATACTGTTTAACTATAAATGGTGCATTCATTATCACTTTAAGGTTGCTGAAACGGTTCTTATAATGCCCTTTCACCAGCTCTTTTAAGATATAAGGCTAATCCATAAAACATTAACAATACTATGCATAATATTTAGTTGTTAGCCTACCCACTCTGAAAAGTTACCCATGTTCACCCTGTGGGCGTTGTGTAGCCTACTGTGTATCTCTTTTTCTTCGCCGCTGGCCCTGACTTTGATTGTAGGCCTATATCCTCGCCCCATTTTATCAAACCAAATCCAACCGAAATTTCGTTTTTTTTTTACTAGGCTACCCTCTCCAATCTGTTGCCTACCCGCACACACTCATTCTCTTGGACATGCTTGCTGCGCGCGGCTGGTAGTTGTTAGGTGATGCTGATGGTTAAGGTAAACTTTCGTTTCGCAGGTCTGCATTACAACCAATCAAACTAGATGTACCACATAGCGGTACAAAATATGACCGCCGCTTAGTCCTGTACATCCATTCCGCAAAAATAAATCATATAAATTAATTTGTCTCCATATTTTACTCCATCCCCCACTCTTGAAACTTTTGTGTATGCTTGTTTGGACTGTGTGTTTGCGGGCCGCACACAAGTAGCCTACTGGCGCTGCAAAGGTGAATAGATTTGTAGCATTGCTATAAAACCTTTAAAATATCAAAACAATCACAAGTAGGGCAGTTCATCACAGTCCATCCATTGCAACTGGACTGATGAAAGGTACTGTACACCTTTAGGCTACATTGTATTTGGGAAAAGCAGAAGGTAGCAGCATAATGTATTTATTTATTTATCATTATTAAACAAAACAATCCCTGTCAGTTCCATGCAGTTTTCAACAGCTATCAAGAAGAGAGGTCATGGATTTTTGTGAATGTTTCTTCTTCTGTACATAAGTTTAGTCATCTAGTTCATATGATATTCAGCTTTATTGTCAATGCACAAATTAAATACCAGTAGTCTAAAACAAAATGCCGTTTTACCCAGTGGTGCAAATAACTGACATGTCCAAAAGGGCCTTCATGAAATGCGTTGCTAGACTGTTCATATACATTTTAACGGGCCAAGTTGAAGAGCTACTGTCCGTTATTGTTTGTGCAAATAATATGCTGATTCATGTTCCCTTGCATTTTGCAACTATGAGGTCCATGGTTAGTCTGGCTTTCGCTAGACCAAGCTCAATCTTTTAAGAAATCGAAAAGGAATCGCCGGCAGATCAGGCTGAGTTCATCCAGCCTAGTCCATTGAGGGACCAGATAGAAATATTGTTTAATTTTGCGATTGAGATATCCACGCACTGGCGCCCTTTATGTAGTTTCAGTTCTAGTTACTTTACTTTGAGCCATGCTCTTCCTTACTTGAATCACCGTTGAAAATAGAGGATTGAAGTAGCCTATATGGGTGTTTGGGAGTGAACGTTGACTCGGATGCTTTTTGAGACTTTGAGCTAAATGTCCCAGCCCGGTGTTTAGGATGCATCATAGTTATCTTTCAGGTAGCCTATATATTTTCCATTAGAAAACCATCACATAGCGAACGTGTTGTGGCTAACTCACTTAGCTCCTGTTAGTCTTTCCAACCCACTTTAGATTAACTTCCAACAAAATTACGTCTCACTGCAACGATACGCCATCTGGTGGAAAAACGACTACGTGGCGCCAATACTGGAAATACAGCCAAATTATTATGATGAATATTTGGGTTTCCTTTAATCCTACTGAATTTGTAATTATGTATCGGCCGTTGTAATTGCCGATACTGATGGTATGTGCGTGCCTTTGTGTGTGTGTGCGTGTGTATATGTTTGCACCACCATCTACAGGCCAATGAGTGTACAGTCACTAAATGTACACTTAACTTAATTTTTTTAGACCCCCCCATGGATGAAATTCTACGAAACGTGGCATACCCCCAGAGAATGTCAGGTTAATCATACACATAAAATTTGGTGCAGTTCTGAACATCTTAACTGAAGAGAGGGGCGATTAAAGCAGAATGATATTGCATTTTCATTTTTTACCGGGGGGGTGCAAATCACAAATGAGTGATTATGGGCCAGGTTGATGTGGGCCCTTGATTCCAACAAACCATAAAAATGTCTTCATCCTCGGTGCCACAGTTCAGGTAGTTATTTAGGAAAAACTGCATTTTTTGGGTTTCGGGGGGCCCAGCTGGGGAGTGGCCCCCGGGGACCAAACAAAAATTTTCCGTAAAAGTCTAGTGGGGCTACATACCCACCAAATTTCATGTGCCCCGGTGGTTCGGTGTCCCGGGTATCGTTGACCAAAAATTCAGGAAGTAGATGACGGAAAAAAAAAAAAAAAAAAAAAAAAAAAAACCTTGACAATCCCTATATGAGCGCTTAGCTAGCAGCTTCATGGCATGGCGCGGGTCATAATAAGCGCATGCCTGCCTCCGACAGCTGGATACAATCAAGATAAGTTAAGAAAAATAGTAGGATTGCAGGAGCGGAACGTAGGTTTTATTGAAAGTGAAACTACGGAATACTTAAAAAAATAGAAGTGCCTTTGCACCAAAAAACGGGACATTTGGTGTCCCGGGAAAGATTATCAATTTTCCGGGACAGACATTAAAAAGAGAGAACAATCTCAGGAAAACCAGAACGTGTGGTAACCCTACATGGAGGGGAATCACACCTTGGAATGAGGAAGCACATGAGGAAGCACAAAGCAAAGATTCTAGAGCGGAGCTCTCTGTTCTAGAATCTTTGGTGGGAAGCACATGAGGAAGCACAAAGCAAAGATACTATAATGGAGCTCTCTGTTCTAGAATCTTTGGCACAAAGGCTCATTTCTACTCCGTTTCCATCCTGGTGGCCCAAGCAAGAGAACGTATCATGTGTTGTGTCAAATATTGGTATGCTCTTACATCATGGGCTAAGTACTATGACCACTGTTTGAGTTGATCTATGAACATTAATATTTGTCATGTAGACACTTTGGTGTCAGAAATGATCACCTATCCGATCATACTCTTTGGTTTGCTTGTTTTCTTCAGCACTGTTTTCCTGTTGTGGCAAAGCACACATTATTGTTTGGGGTTGTTGAGAAAGGAACAGGTCTTAACAAACAAGAGTAACAAAGTCCCAGGTATGAACACTACAAGAAGCACTTTGAATAATAATATAGTACAAGGATACAAGGAAGTTTATTGTCACATGCATATAGTTACTGGAAGTAAGAAATGCAGTGAAATTATGTCTGGTGTCAGCCTATTTGTGCATTAATGGGGGTAAAGAGTGCAGTAGAAGTCAAAGAATAATAACATAATAATAATAATAATAATAATAATAAAGTCAGAAGAGCATCTATCCTTGAAAATCAGAAGAAAAAAAAAACCACAGAAATGTAGGTGCCTCCTGAAGACAAGGCCGGATCTGTTTGTGCTGAATCACCAACTTATGCATCTCATTTTGAGAAATATGAAAAACAACATTCCAAGCCAGAGAGAGGCTAACCCTAACAAACATATAATAATAATAATAATAATAATAATAAGAAGAAGAAGAATAAACTTTATTTGCAGAGCACATTTCATACATTAAATGCAATTCAACGTGCTTCACTTGAAGCATTAAACCAGGAAATGAAAAAGTAAAAGATAAAGTGAAAAAAGAAATGAAATGGAATATAAGCAACCTTTCTGACTAAGAGCTGGCTCAGATGCACCATGCCTACTTCCGATCAGGCCAGACCCACTCCAGAGCTGTTCTGGAATGTACCGGAATGTTCCGCTGCCAGCTGCAGCCATGGTGATGATTCATGAGCTCCTGCTGCCCACCTGTCTGTAGGCCGTCCTCGCGGCTGTTTAGTCCCTCCCCTGCAGGTGGCCAGCAGCATCCTAGGTCGCCATGGCAGCCAGGCGTAATGAACACCTTTCTGGTCTGTACAGCCTGCTTGTTGCCGTGACAGCGGCTCATGAAGCCCATTAGTGCCATGATGAGAAGTTATGCCAGGGAGAGGAAGAGAGAGAGAGGGAGAGGGAGAGAGAGAGAGTGGGAGAGAGAGAGAGGGGGGAGGGAGGGAGGGAGAGAGAGGGGAGAGAGAGAGAGGAGAGGGAGGGAGGAGAGAGAGAGAGGGGGAGAGAGAGGGGGGGGAGAGGGGGGAGAGAGCACCCACCAGGCCTGCCTCAGACACATCGCCTAGCCTCGCCTCAGACGCCCACCCACCCACATGACGCCCCGGTGAAAGCGCTGCTTTTTCCCATTTGCAACTGGTTCTCAAAACGCTCTGAACACGGGAGGGGGAAATAATTGGACACAGCGTCTGAGCTGCTAAAAAAAGACAAAAAATGAAACAAGAAGAAAGAAAGAAAGAAAGAAAGAAAGGAAGGAAAGGGGAAAAATGCTCCGTTCAGTGGCGAGAGATTCTAAAGTGCTGGCTTTGCCCTAATGGTTCAAGGCTTATTTGCAGTAGATTACCACTGCAGCCTATGTTTTCCACCTCTGTGTTCGGACTGCTCAGTTCTAAGATGCATGTTGACATGTTTTCCACCTCTGTGTTCGGACTGCTCAGTTCTAAGATGCATGTTGACATGTTTTCCACCTCTGTGTTCGGACTGCTCAGTTCTAAGATGCATGTTGACATGTTTTCCACCTCTGTGTTCGGACTGCTCAGTTCTAAGATGCATGTTGACATGTTGTCCACGTCTGTGTGCGGACTGCTCAGTTCTAAGCTGTTCCGGGCAGCCTGGTTGGCTGAGATCTTTATTCCTCTCTAGATGGCTTCCAATGAATCAGGGTGTTAGCTGGTTAGCTCTGGCATATCAAGCCTAAATAGACCACAGAAAGCTAAAGCTAATCAATCGCTAAACAGAGTCCTTTTCTGGGATATCTGTTGGCCACTTGCCCTCCTCTCAGTGTAGGCCTGGCTTGAAAGGGGTAATTGGCTAGAACATGGGAGATTTGCCTTCGGAAGAGCATGTTCCCAGAGCCTGGCAGAGCTCTGCATCCAGACACGGCCCCCTTACAGCCCAGATATGGCTGGAATCCGGATCAGGTGTGGCTGAAGTCTGGCCCAGATTAGGGCCGGATCTAATGCAGTCTGGGGCCTCTGCTTTGGAACTAATTCCCTCGCCGCCCAGCCTCTGCATGCTATGTGCACACTGTGCGCTTTAGATGCATGAAAACCCCTTTCTGTCAAAGTGTAATTAATTAGCGTGCATGCATAATCACACTAGAGTTAATATTTCAGGCCAGCAGAAAATAGTACTATTACAGCCATTTTCCACAGTTATCCCAGGCCATTACTGCTTGGTGAAAGTGACCCCATGCACGGCATACTCACTTGAGCAGCCACACATGCGCTATGAGGTGGCCGTCCTATAGATGAGCCAGACAGCAGGTCGGTGGGAACAGACAGAACATCCAAATTAACACTTGATGTCTCTCCTAAGTGGGCATGATGAGAGAGTAGCTGGTCACTGTCAATGGTCTGTTGAAATAGGACGCGCAGCCTAATGGTATGGAAAGGATGGACAAGTGAAGATGTAGAGATGTTTAATGACACTTGCAGCCACAGGGTGGGGTAGGGGGTTGGACCGGGCATGTTCAAGAGCCCGAGGGGATGGGGCTCATTTCCATCCAGGAGTGTGCCTTTGGCCACACAGTGTGTGTGTGTGTGTGTGTGTGTGTGTGTGTCTGTGTGTGTGTGTGTGTGTGTGTGTGTGTGTGTGTGTGTGTGTCTAGGTCTCCTGGAGAATTAACACACTAGTAATAGACATGGTTACCTTATTTGGCATAAAATCACCTGAAGGATGTAGACGTCACCCTTACCCAATAATCAATAGCCACACTTTAATCTCAATCTAAATCAATATGATGATAGCTTTGACCTCTTCCTTGGCATTTTAATTTTGAGCGCTGGGGCCAGACTTTCATTAAGCGGGCGGTGGAAACAGTGTGTGTTGTCAGCAGGTCAGTCAAGGGCCCCATCTCTTGGGTGGCCGATTAATCTCTGGGTCGCCATGGAAATGCGTTACCCTGACTGTGTTTGTGTTTCTGGCCCTGCGCCACCGGGTGCCCCAGAAAAGGCTGCCCCTACGACGACAGTGCTGACCTTTGGCTAATTGTTTGATAGCACAACAGCTTACTGCTAATGAGCTGCGGGTGAGGGCCCGCCAGGAAGGAGCCTCAGTTCATCGACTCTCCGGGGTCAGAAGGAGAGTCCAACACATGGTCATATTTCAGGCTACACTCGCTCTTTCCTTTTTTTCTTTCTGTGTTCTCTGAGACTGTGCTTGTGTGAAGAATTGTGTGTGTGTGTGTGTGTGTGTCAGCATTGATTATGTGTATTTATCTTTGGTTAAATACTGAAATAGCTCTAATACATATTTAGAATATTCTCCCCATTGCACACGGTACAGAAATAAATGAACAAAGGACAATGTACAATGTGGACAATGTGAAAAGACAGACAGTGGACAGTAACAGGCGTGTCCTCATCATAGTGGACAGTGTAACAGGTGTGTCCTCATAACAGGTGTGTCCTTCTCCATGTAGTGGACAGTGTAACAGGTGTGTCCTTCTCATCGTAGTGGACAGTTTAACAGGCATGTCCTTCTCATCATAGTGGGCAGTGTAACAGGTGTGTCCTCATAGTAATGTCACAGACAAAGTTTCTGATGACATCTTTAGACATGTCAGATCCCAAACACCTGGCTTGTTTTCACACTCCATCAGTGCAGAAGCAGAGACCGAGCCGACTTGCTTCATGTCACCTTGTGAAAGGGAGCGATTATGTGCACCTACTGGAAAGTAACAGTTTATCAGTTAACAGGTTATATAATTGAGGTTATGTAAGTGTGACGACATGACGAGATTGCCTTTAACTTTTCCTTAAACATAAGTTCCCTCCTGCCTTGGGCAAGAGTGAGAGGCTAAAGTTAAATATGTGAAAATGAACTGGGATTCACACTCTGAAAAAATCTTTGTTAGGCTATATTAATTATCTTATGCAGATTCTCCAATACAGTGAACATGGCTGGCAGATCCTATCTCCTCAACAGAAAGAGAAAGTGTTGGCAGTCAGGTAAAATAGCATCACCATCAACACTGAAGCACAAACACAATTATCACTGCTGTTGTTATGCACTTGGAAATATAAATAAATATACGTATATCTATACATAATCTATATTTCTTCAAGAATATTTTATTTGAATACCAAATGTACAGATTGACATTTTTTTTAATGTTTCATGCTTTTGCTAACAACTTTAAATGAATAATTCATTAGATGTGGGGGTGTTGTATTGTCTCACAAGATGAGGTGTGTGTGTGTTATGCTGTCTCATAGGATGAATGTGTGTGTGTGTGTGTGTTGTACTGTCTTGAACATTTGTACAAATACCATTCTATTATTAAAGAGTCAACAGTGAGTATGAACTAGCACACCCTAAATCCCATTTAACACACACACACTGACACACACACACAGGCCCAGAGAGAGAGAGAGAATGGGAGAGTATGTATGTATACACACACACACACACACAGAGAGAGAGAGAGAGAAAGTGAGAGTATGTATGTCTGTATGTGAGATGGACAGGGATGTGAGCACCAGCTGTATGTGTCTGTGGTGGTGAGGGGGTATTAAATGAATAATTGACACATTTGGCTGTGTGTGTCTGGTGGTGGTGGTGTGGGGGGGTATTAAATGAATAATTGACACATTTGGCTCATCAGGAATGCTGGTCCACGCTGGTCCACCAAAAGGGAGAGAATCTCCGCTCACCGCCCCGAGAGATGCAGATCAAACGTGGCCCCGCACAGATCATCTGGACCCAGCCATGTTTTATTAATCAAAGAGGGGCATTTACGGAGTGCCCCTTCAGCTGAGCCACTCGCACCATGTAGGCTATCCAGCCAGCCGGGCAGCCAGGCAAGGGGGCAGGGGAGCGGGCACTGCCAGTCAGGAGTGTTGGGCACCACACAGCGGCAGGTGCCAGGATTGGTCTACTGGGCAGCCTGGCCATTATAGCGTCGGCCATCATGTGAAGAATAAAGAAACGCAGCGCAGTGCGATGAATGTTACACACACACACACACACACACACACACACACACACACACACATACACACACACACACACACACACATATATACACACACACACATATACACAACCACGTGAATGTTATAGCGTCAGCCATCATGTGAAGCATAAAGAAACGCAGTGCAGCTGCAGCTGATGAAATGGAGCGGAAGAGATGCAGGAGGTCTGATGAGGAGAGGGAGATGCAGGAGGTCTGATGAGGAGAGGGAGATGCAGGAGGTCTAATTCACAGCACCGACAGCCTGAGGAGGCGAGATATGACACTGACAGGAGGCGGGACTTACACATATGGTGGTGGCAACTGTGTGTTTAGCTCCATCCCACGTGTGATTCACTCTGTGATAGACACCAAACAACCTTTAAAAATAGACCACCAAAGCCACTTTGGTCTTTGCCAGAAGACGTGTGCAAGTTCAGTTAACTTCAGATACTGCAACAGAATCTGCAATCAAGAGCATCATTTTTATTTTTACGTATATAATCTATATGGTCAACAGCCATGTACATTATGTATTGTATATCTACACTACAGCCATAAAAACAGGATGCATTGAAAAGGCACTGCTTTCATAACTTTCCTAACTAAAAGCTTTAATTAGACTGTTTCCTTTGTAATGTATCACCTGAGAGACGTGTGGTGAGAGACTGTTCACCTGAGAGACGTGCGGTGGGAGACGCAAGCCTTGCCAGCTACACATCCCTACACCTGCTGCTTGGCCGGGATGAATATTCATCCAGTCGAGGCTTTTAAACTGTTTGTCTGTGTAAACCAGGGGCTTTCTCACTGCAAATAGGATAATGGCGCGCAGTGATGCCTTCATTAGTGATTCCATTCCCCACCTAGCTGCTTGACTCTGTGGAAAACACTGCGATTGGAGACGCCGCTGAATTAGGCAGGACTAGTGCATGCAATATGCAGTATGCAATCATTTCATTTTTAAACACAGGGTAGTGAGAACTACTTTATCAAATTCAAGGGTTTGAGTAGTTCCTATTCAAAGAGACAAACAGACTGATAGTAGTATCAATAGCAGTTATAGTAGTAATATTAGTAATATGGTAGTAGTAGTAGTGGTAGTAGTAGTATAGTATGCGTTTCAATTGTAGATCACTAGTTACAGTAGCTGAAAAAGACACACTAGTGAAGAGAGATGTCTAATAGCTCAGTATGAATGCTCAAAGAGCATGCCATTGGGTTTTACACCATGGACCTGAGGTCTGATTGGCTCCTCTGTCCGCTGCTCCGTGAGGTGTATATCAGAGGTGGCGTGAGCAGACTGTCCGTTACAGGACTTCACAGCGAGCTGCTTGGCTCAGATAGTCCGACTTCAAAACGAATGAGGTCGACTGAAGCAGGGACATCCAAAGATAGCCTTCCCAACCACACCTACACAGACTCACATAGAGACATACTGTACACACACACACACACACACAACCACACCTACGCAGGGAGGCTGAGACATTTTGGCAATGAGCTACCAGATACAGACCCACACACACACAACCACACACATACACGCATGCACACACACACACACACACACACACACACGTGCACACACACACACACATACACACACAACCACAGCTACGTAGAGAGGCCGAGACATTTTTGGCAATGAGCTACCAGATATTAACCTGACTCTCGCCAGATGAATTTCGTTCCACTTAGCTCCGCCTAGCTCCACTCACATCCATCTGCGTTGTATTTTTATATTATATACTTTAATTACTCTTTCTGCTGTTAAAGAATGTGTTTGTGTTGTCTGTATACTGCTGAGACCTTGAATTTCCCCTGGGGATCAATAAAGTATCTATCTATCTATCTATCTATCTAGATACAGACCCGCATAGACACACACACACACACAACCACATCTACGTAGAGAGGCCGAGACATTTTGGCAATGAGCTCTCCCAGTGAAACTAGCTCTTTCTTTCACTCTCCCTCTATCCCTCTCTTTCTGTGTGTGTGTTGATGTGTGTGTGTGTATGTGTGTGTGTGTGTGTATATGTGTATGTGTGTGTTGATGTGTGTGTGTGTGTGTGTATATGTGTGTGAGTATGTGTGTATATGTGTGTGTGTGTGTGTGTGTACTGTAAAACTCCAAATAATAGCCGGGAAAACTGCACCGGCTAGTATTAGAGACAGGCGTCTATAAGAGACAGGCCTTTAATTCCCTTTACACAAAATTTTTCCTCTGCAAAGATGGAAAATATTATCGAATTAATTATTTCAAACACACTGAATGTCTACCTATATGACAAGGCTATCTGATGACAATTACGGATCATCATTCATTTAGTGTTGAGATGTTGTTCATTGAGTGAGATACAGTAAGATCCAAATAGCGGGGATAGCCAGGACAGATGAAACACGTTTTAATTAAACGTAATCTACAAAGAGATCGTATCACACTAAAAGCTCATATTTTGTCACTAGCAAATAGCCTATATCGGTCCTTTGTCAAATACAGTTGCATTATCAGCCCTGACCAAAACCGTTCAGGAATTATTTATGTAAAAGTGGAATTAATGTTTCATAAAGTTAGTGCTTAATGTTTCATTCTCCCTCCTTTTCGGCAGGAATGAAACAGCATGAAAGAGCATGAACCATATTGTTTCTCCCGTTTTGTATTTGCCAAATTTGACAACAGTCTACATTCAAATCATAGCCTGAATTATATTGAACATATATGTATTGAACATATTTTTGACCAGGGGTGCTGAGTAACAAAATAATCATGGATGTCCGACGATTTCTCCCCCAGCATATGATTTGAATATAGACAGCTAAATACGCCATTTGACCGCCGTGTATGAGTAGGTCTAAGAGTGAGAAGTTTTATAATGCCCTGGGCAGCCACATTCCACTGCAACTATGTGCAGCACTTGCCACTCCAACTCATCAATAAAAACTGTGCGTGCACACACCAGTCCCATAGAAGCGCACTTGACTTTACATCATTAACCTATTTCAGTAGGTTATATAGCCAGAGAATGTCCGTAGATGGGCTCTGATATAGCCTAGTCTAAGGTAAATTCATTTTCTGACTTCTTTCTCTTTATCGCCATGGCATTTAGAATAAAGAATAACGTTCGCGAACCATTCTGGTTTTGTTGCCAGCATAAAAACAAGCTTACCATCGGCCTATCCGCAAATGTTAAACACAAGGGTGAATTGAATGATGACGAAGTCGGACATATAGGCATAGTTCATATTGAAAAACAGTTATACAATTTGGAACTCTAGCTTCTCCCCACTGCTCTATTAATGGCATCTAATCATAACGTGCCCAGTCTGCACCATACTTAAGCCCAAATCACACCCAGTCTGCGCCATACTTAAGCCCAAATCACACCCAGTCTGCGCCATACTTAAGCCCAAATCACACCCAGTCTGCACCCAGCTGCACCATACTTAAGCCCAAATCACACCCAGTCTGCACCATACTTAAGCCCAAATCACACCCAGTATGCGCCATACTTAAGCCCAAATCACACCCAAGATTCTCTCCTCTCCTCTAATCATAACGTGCGCCGTCTGCACCATACTTAAGCCCAAATCACACCCAAGATTCGCAGAAACTTGATGCAACATTCTAAAACCTTGCAACTGTGACCAGACATGTGAATGCTTTGCGACGGCTTGTAACAACATGCAACATCTAATTCACACTGCTGTAACCTCCTTTCTGTAACGGTTTCGTGTCATGCGAATCTTTAAACAGACGATCTGACGGGTTTTAGAACATTAAATACAACCCGAAACTAAAAAACAGACCAGGCCTCTACTGGAAACCGGCCTTTAACCCAAACCTGTAGCCACGCCAGGCGTTTAAAAGAGACAGGCGTCTCTTAGGGACTTCGGCGATTATTTAAGTTTTACGGTATGTGTACTCTTGCCAGTCACTGTCCCGCGAATGAACCCAAGAGCAGCCAGTTAACAGAGCGACTTTCCATACAAACAGCCGGTTAACAGAGCGACTTTCCATATAAACAGCCGGTTAACAGAGCAACTTTCCATATAAACAGTCCTACAAAAAGGATAAGCATTAGTGTAGTTAGATGAGTTATTAGTGTAGATCTCAAATGCATCCAAAAACAGAGAGTAGTCTGGGACCAGCCTCCTCCATCACCCAGATCAGTCCAGCGACGGTGCTGCCCAGTGGACACCCAGGTCAGTCCAGCGACGGTGCTGCCCAGTGGACACCCAGGTCAATCCAGCGACGTTGCTGCCCAGTGGACTGTGTTGTGGTGGTGAGCTGATGGAATGATGCAGTCCCACCTCTGCCAAGTAATCCATTTAGCGCTCAGTGCTTTCACAATCCAACATGGCGTCTTGGCCACACAAAGCTTTCTTCCCCGTTCTGCCATCCCTCTCACACACAAAGACATGCAGTCTGCCTGTTAGCATTAGCAGTGCTCTTTACAGCACAAAAGGACACATGCAGTCTGCCTGTTAGCATTAGCAGTGTTAGCATTAGCAGTGCTCTTTACAGCACAAAAGGACACATGCAGTCTGCCTGTTAGCATTAGCAGTGCTCTTTACAGCACAAAAGGACACATGCAGTCTGCCTGTTAGCATTAGCAGTGCTCTTTACAGCACCAAATGACACATGCAGTCTGCCGGTTAGCATTAGCAGTGCTCTTTACAGCACAAAAGGACACATGCAGTCTGCCTGTTAGCATTAGCAGTGCTCTTTAAAGGACACATGCAGTCTGCCTGTTAGCATTAGCAGTGTTCTTTAAAGGACACATGCAGTCTGCCTGTTAGTATTAGCAGTACTCTTTAAAGGACACATGCAATCTGCATGTTAGCATTAGCAGTGTTTCTTCTCTCTCCTGAGGCAGATGCTTCACATATCTTTGGCAGTTCTCAGCTGTTACTGGACACCCTGTGATGTCAGCCCAGTGCTGTCATCCCTTATCAAGTTGTCTGAATTGTAATAATCCACACTGGTGTGTGTGTGTTTGTGTGGGTAGGTGTGAAAGTCAATATTTTCTTGGCTGTGCTGCCATGTGGACGTGTGGGGCCTATCCCCCCACACCCTCCTTGCTGACCCCTCCACCCACACACACACACTCACAAACACACACACGCACACACACTCACAAACACACACACTCACACACTCTCTCTCACACACACACACTCACTCACTCAAACACACACACACTCACAAACACACACACACACACACACACACACACACACTATCTCTCACAAACACACACACACACACACACACAACACACACACACACACACACAGTCCTCCAACATCCAGAGGCTAGGCTGGGACTACGGCTGCAGCTTGCAGCCTGTGAGCCAGGACACTCTGCCAAGCACTTTAGTGCTCTGCCCTGTCCTGCTCAATCAGTTGGAGCTCTCAGTGCCTCCTCTCTTCCTCTCCTTCCCTCCCTCTCTCCTCCTCTCCTCCTTCTCCTATCCTCTCTCCTCCCTCCTCCTCTCTTCTCTTCCTCAGTCCCCGAGAGAGACAGACATAATGCATATTTTCTGGCAAATCTGCCGGCGTCTGGCTTCACAGCCTCATGTCGGAGCTCTCCAGGTAATACGTTGGCAGAGAGCTCCGCATCTCTGCAACGACAACAACACTTTAATAATTGATGCAATAAATGTTTGGTCACAAAACAAAAAGTGGGTGTTTGAAAATCAGAAATACAAAGGGGCACAGGATGTGAAGGAACAAGCAGAAGATGAAAATAATGATGGTTGTGAACCGCGCCCAGACAGATGAGAGCTAATATGGGTTTAGTAGACGAGTCAGGATGAGTTTATCTTTGGATGGCGTATGATCGTTGTTGTTGCAGAGGATGTAGCCCACAGCTGTTCTCAGGAGGCTTGCGCACTGTCATGTCTTGTGAGAAACAAACAGAAACACAGATAGGATGAAATAAATATTCAGGGCTAAACACTTGTTTCTTAAGCAACCAGGGGAAAGCTTTAGGACTTTCAAAATCCGCCGCATGTCTCACTGACAGGCTACAAACTGGAGACATGAACGCTAACAAGTGCAGGCTTTCTTCCCAACCTCCGATAGGTCACGGCGTGCATCAGCGAGCGTGCACACGGCATCCCACCCAGCCTGCTGCCACTGAAAGAGCAGAATTATGTGCAATTTAGATGAGGCTTGTTCTGGCATCGCTCCACCAAAGAGTGCGCCTGTCTTTTTTCATAAATCGGAATGTTCTGATTGGCTCCTGACGGAGTGGCATTGTGTAAAAGCTTTTTACAGTAACCACTGAATTATGACTGGGCTGAAACACCTGGGAGTGTGTGATGCACACTTGCTTTTTCTTTCTCTCCCACACACAGACTCCAGGGGGATTGATCTTGTTCACTGAAGTCTGTCACCACGAACATTAGCAACAATGTCCTGCACTCGATCTTCTCAAACACACATTATGCCCCCCCCTCAAGCGACGCATAAAAAGGCTCTTTGCGGTTCTGGCAATATCCTGATAACACCTGCACCGGTCTGTGTGCTGTCCCAGACTCTGCTGAATGGGCCCATCTCCCTTTCACAGGAGGATCCACAGTGCTGATACGCCACAGCTTGACAGGGCCTTTTATCTTTACCTGCCGTCACTTTGTTTCTCTCTTTCTCTCTCTCACACACTCACACACACACTCTATTTCTCTGTCCCTCTGTTGATTTCGTATAAGTCACATTCACAAGGGGGCTCTTGACTTTGTGTCTGTGTTTCTTTCCCTTTTTTGAGAGCTTTCAAGCCACATGCATAAACACAGTGAGGAAAATGTATCCAGCAGATGCAAACCTCTCTTGATGGTCCCGATATGGTCCCAGGGTCCACCTGGCTATCTTCAGTCAGCCATCCCTCCCGACCTCTTGCTAAGAGTGAAACACATGATGGTGTGTGTGTGTGAGATTGAAAAGCGTAGTCGTGTGTGTGTGTTTGAGAGAGTGAAAAGTGTGGTTGTGTGTGTGTGATAGTGAAAAGCGTGGTTGTGTGTGTGTGGTAGTGAAAACTGTGGTCTCTGGTGTGTGTGTGAGAGAGTCAAGTCAAGTCAAGTCAAGTCGGCTTTATTGTCAATTTCTTTACATGCACTGGTCATACAAAGAATTGAAATTTTGTTTCTTACTGCAGACATAGACATACTTTAAATACAGACATAGACATACTTTAGACACAGACATAGCCATAGACAATAAAAAATAAAAATATACAGACATACAGACATTAAAGTGCGAGACTGAAATATAGAACATATATCAAAAATAGAAATATAGAACATATATCAAAAATAGAGGTAGTTGTGTTGTATATTTACATAGTTGTGTGTGCATTGTGGAGACTGAAAAGTGTGGTTTGTGTGTGTGAGACTGAAAAGTGTGGTTGTGTGTGTGGCAGACTGAAAAGTGTGGTTGTGTGTGTGAGAGTGAAAAGCGTGGTCGGCGATA
Organism: Alosa alosa; assembly: GCF_017589495.1. Lineage (NCBI taxonomy): Eukaryota > Metazoa > Chordata > Actinopteri > Clupeiformes > Clupeidae > Alosa > Alosa alosa. Next base: position 1,792,138 of record NC_063200.1, on the reverse strand, counting down.
GATCCAGGAGGCCGTAGAGCGATCATACTCGGTCCAGGAGGCCGTAGAGCGATCGTAATCGGTCCAGGAGGCCGAGAGCGATCATAATCGGTCCAGGAGGCCGTAGAGCGATCATACTCGGTCCAGGAGGCCGCGTCCATGTCGGTCAGGAGAGCGATCATTTTCCGGTCCAGGAGGGCCGAACGATGTCGGTCCAGGAGGCCGTTAAAGCTGATTAAATCGTCCAGGAGGTCGTAGAACGATCATACTCGGTCCAGGAGGCCGTAGAGCGATCATACTCGGTCCAGGAGGCCGTAGAGCCTGTTAAAGCTGGTTAAAGTAGATGCAGGAGGCTGGTTAAAGTAGATGGCGTTAGAGAAACGATCATAGTGTTTCGGTCCAGGAGGCGTAGAGCTGGTGATTAAAGCTGGTTAAAGTAGATGCAGAGGGGCGCGATGTTAGCAACGCTAGTGATATAGATGCAGAGGGGCGCGATGTTAGCAACGCTAGTGATATAGATGCAGAGGGGCGCAATGTTAGCAACACTGGTGATGTAGATGCACAGGGTGATGTAGATGCAGAGGGGCACGATGTTAGCAAAGCTGGTTAAAGTAGATGCAGAGGGGCACACTGTTAGCAACGCTGGTTAAAGTAGATGCAGAGGGGCGCGATGTTAGCAACGCTAGTTATATAGATGCAGAGGGGCGCAATGTTAGCAAAGCTGGTTAAAGTAGATGCAGAGGGGCGCAATGTTAGCAACGCTGGTGATGTAGATGCAGAGGGGCGCAATGTTAGCAACGCTGGTTAAAGTAGATGCAGAGGGGCGTGATGTTAGCAACGCTGGTGATGTAGATGCAGAGAGGCGCGATGTTAGTAAGGTCACGTATGAAAACTAGTATTGCCGCTCAATACTACAGTGAAATGTAATGTAATGTGTCAAAAACACACACAACACATACACTCATGCCACACACGTTATCCCCAGAGCATGAAACATACCTGCTTCTGACTCTACACTGAATCACACACGCACAAACACACACACAAACACACTGGAGCACAGTTGCCATGCCTGCCTCCCTCTCCTGCTCCTGTTCATACGTCTATAATTGTAAGCATGCCTGTGAACACCCACACACACACACACATACCTGTGAACACAGGAACAACCTGCAGGCTATAGTTAGCTCTCTCACCTGGTTCTCAAAAGCAGAAAAATGCTATCTCTCTCTCTCTCACACACACTAGCGCTCCATCCCTCCCTCCCTCTCTCTCTCTCTCTTTCTCACACACACACACACACACACTTTCTGCCACCGCATATTCAGTAAACACTAATGACAGCAATCATGCAGACACTGGGCTCCTCCATAGTGAGTGGGTCACTATGCCTGGCCTGCACACATCATCACACACACAGAGCCTGCACCCTTATATATATATTTAGATATTTATATTTATTAACGCTCCATGGGTAATGTCTGCTTCTGAATTTCATCTGGTGGAAAGTCGGAACTGCGTGTCCTGATTCCTTTATGGTAATTATTACAAAAAAGCCAGTGTACAAAAGATCCTGAAAGCATGTCCAGGCACTGACATGTGTGCTGTTTCAAGGTCTAGAAATACTTAAAGAAATCACATGGAGCTGCTACTAGCTTTCATTATATTATTTAACAGGATCACGTCCAACACGCTTGGTCCTTGGGTGAAAACAAATTATAGAAAATATGCTACATATATCTCTCCCTCTCTCTATCTCCCACTTCCTCTCCCTCTCTCTATCTCTCTCTTCCTCTCTCTCCTATCTCTATCTCCCCCTCTTCCTCTCTCTCCCTCTCTCTATCTCTCTCTCTTCCTCTTTCTCTCCCTCTCTCTATCCCCCCCTCTCTCTCTCTGTCTCACCTTGTGTTGGAGTGGAAACATGATGCTTAGTGATGGATGTGTTGGATGGCCTTGAGCAGGAGCACCATTCTTCCCAGAGGTGGGCGATCACTCTGGAATTCTATTGAGTCAGCTGCAACCGCATCTATACATGTGCAGGTCTGGCTTTCACATCTCCACACGTACAGTGCACACAGGCTCTAAACAATCAATACACACACTACATAATAAAGTATTTGAAAGGTGAAATGGTTATGAAATCTCAAAAGACAAAAAAAGTCAATTTTGTCAGATCTTTCTCCTCCTTTTTAAGCGTATTTAAAGCCGAGGGCTGCGTGCCCTGAGGATCCTCTACATATAGTAATACAACATTACAAAAGCCTACATCCGCTGCAGTGCTTTAACATCATGTAGAATGCCAGATAAGTATGCAGCTTTAAAGCAACACCAAAGAGTTTTCTGTACCTTTTTTGTAAAATAATGTTTCCAAAATCGTTTCAGTGGTTCATCAACTCGTAACTGGGTGAACGGCACTTTCTGCATTCGCTTCGCGGCCCTCTATCGGCTATAACCGCACTATGTAAGTTTGCCGGATCGGGTAGCGGATCTGTAGTTCGATGGAATGGGACATGAGAAACTACAAATTTGACTTGCATCTGATGTCGCAATACATCGTACTTTCATAAAATCATGCAACATATTCTACCTTGTCTGTGGACGTCGTTATTTGCAAAGCCAGTGCTGAATAAACAAATAGTGCGTGCGACAGAGGAAAAGTTCTTTGGTGTTGCTTTAAATGTTTAGATTTACGAGACAAAATTGAATCCCAAAGATCATTCTGGTGCAAATTATGGAATCTAGTGGTATGAGTCATTTCATTATTTAATTTTATTATAATATAATCAAAAAGCAGTTGTACCAAACATTAAAGATCCTGTCCAAAATGTAATATAACCAAGGGCGTAGGTTTGGTCTGAGCTTTGGTGGGGACACTACCCCCCCCAAAAAAAAAAAAAGCCACTCAACTCTTTCACCAGCCACTATTATATAAAATGATTAAAATGTGCTACTGTCCAACTACTATCCATGATTAAAATGTACTGTCCAACTTGATCTAACTATACTGTGTAGCCTACATAATCTGATTTTAATATGTACAGATATGTAGGCTATATTTAACATTTAACATTTATTTTCTATTTGGTCTGTTATGAAATCATGCATTGACCCATTTAAGCACAGCTCAGTTTTAAGAAACGTGTATGCATGCTTAGCATTTTGTGAAAAGTTAAAATCATTAAGGCTACATTCAACAAACTCTTAACCGTGAGCTGCCTGTATATTCTCTGATTCTAATAATTACAGATATCTAGGCGATGGATAAAGCACAGCTCAGTTTTAAAGAAAATGCTTAAAAGCCAATATAATGTAAAATGGAAAGACCATGTTGAATTTTGCTACAATTTATTTCAAAACCGGATTACTCTGGAACAGACTAATACACGGGCATTACTGTCACCAATTTGTGTTCGTGGTGATGTGTAAGGTGCATGCTAGTTTATTCTGATATATGGTTTGTCATACAGTGTTGTCAGTTTTAAAAAAATGAAGACCATGTGTGCTACAATTTCTTTTCAAAGGTCTACGATATTCCACCGAGACAAATGGATGTGGAGATGGGCGCAAATGGAGAATAATTATTACATCTCTTGAAGTTATTTTTCTCGCGAACTGTTTATCACAGAAAATAGTGGCTAGCTAGCACCGTTTAAAAGCTGAGAAAAGGCTCTATCGCAGGGGTATTCAATTAATCTTCAGCGAGGTCCAGTTACGGAAAATTTCTTCAAGCAAAGGTCCGGAGCATCATAATGTTTAACGTGCGTGTTTAGGCTATGTATATGTATGTATGTATAATATTAGGATGGATGGATGGAGCCTAGTTGTAGATAGATAGATAGATACTTTATTGATCCCCAAGGGGAAATTCAAGAAATAGAAGATTGTAGGCCTATAGGCCTAATGTTTAATGTGAAATAAAATAAGTAGCCTAAAAGGCAACATTCGAAATGAGGAGAAATAAGGCAAGATAAGAGTAGCCTCATTGGGGAGAAAAACTGAGTAGCCTTGGCTATTTTTAAGATCTTAACGTGAACTTAACAGTTTTGTGTGGTATTGCCCCCGTATCGTTATATAAAGCTCTGTGAGCAATCGATGATTTGAAAATAACTTACTTATCGTTAACTTAGATATCCATCTGATTGTTTCTCATCCTGTCTCCTCTCCTCGCTCGTTTCAGGCTATCAGTCTAGAATAGACTGATAGAACCAGCACAGCACTTCAGTTCCGATCAGATAGAACCAGCTCAGTACTTCACTTCCAACCAGATAGAACCAGCCATTCAGTTCCGACCAGATAGAACCAGCACAGCACTTCAGTTCCGACCAGATAGCACAGCACAAGCACTTCAGTTCCGACCAGATAGAACCAGCACAGCACTTCAGTTCCGACCAGATAGTACAGCACAGCACAGCACTTCAGTTCCGACCAGATAGAACCAGCACAGCACTTCAGTTCCGACCAGATAGAACCAGTACAGCACTTCAGTTCTGACCAGGTAGAACCAGCACAGCACTTCAGTCAAATTGACTTCACTGCCACTGAGTGCCATACAGTATGAGGTGACAGCGATCAGGCCATGCGTGCTTCATTTCTTGCTCTTTCATCTCTTAACTTAACAGCCATTGTGCTCTTAGCTCACACCTTATGGAGAGAGAAGAGAATAGAATGAAAAACAAAAAAGACTTTCCTTTTATTCCCCTGACCCAGTACTGCCTGCTTCAATATCTCGTGGAGCAGATGTTTGGAGTCCTAATTCTGTTTGCTTGGCGGGAGAGTGCTGGCAATGAAGATGGTGATACGTGAAGCTCCCACTGATGAAACAGCTGGCTCTCCTCTGCCTGCGCGTCAGCATGAAATATCAGGCCCGCGTACCGCACAGATTTGGCCCAGCGCTTTATATGGGGAGGCTATTAACTCTATTGCTCTCCAGAGATGACACAACAGGAAGTGCCAAAGAAAACATATAAAAATGGCTGAAGTCCCATTATGTGAAGATTACAGTTGCATAAAGCACCTGGGATGAGAAAGTGGTGCCTTTTCGGTTGGAAAAAAGCTTGAACAGTGTTACACTCACCTTGGCTGTTCTTAGATACAGTATTGTTGTTTTCTCAGCATTGTAAGACATTCATTGTGTGATGCATCTAGAAATGCTTCTTGTTCCCTGTCTAGCACATTAAGTGATCAGAGGCACATTAAATCACAGCCAACCTTGAGGAAATAAGATAATAGTTGCCACTGCTTGGTCATCATAAGAACAGTGTGTCTGAAATTGTTAGCCATCTGTCTGTGAAATCCGATTAGTTTCACAGTAACGGAACATTTCAACTATCCATGTGTTTTGTTTATACTTATCCATGTGTTTCATTTACAATGTCACATCATGAGGCCCCAAATATTGGGAAGAAATGAGAGCAAAGTCCTCATAGGCAAGTCCCCACACTCGACGGCCAGCTAAAAGCTGCTTCACCATGTTTAGTTCTAACAGTAGGTTTTACCAAAGTCCTTTTAGGCAAGTCCCTCCACTCGGCGACCATATAGCAACACTTTTTGGCCACTCATTGGGCATCCTAATCAGCAGAAATGCGCGTGTGCAAGGCTTCACGACACCAATCTTGCTCCAGCGGCGAGTTCACAACACATGATTGGCAGGATGTCTTCACAACACACCATATGATTGGCTCAATGTATTCACATCACACCACACGTTTTGCCAAGGAAGGGGTGGGATATGTGTAGAGTGGACAACGGCCATATTGGCGTTACAAACTAGCCCCATGCATTTCTATGGAGGAATTTTTGAGTGCCCTGTCTCCTCATTAGAAAGTCTCTGGTTTACTAGCAGGTTTTTCACCTGGGACCTGAGAGGACGAGAAGGTGTGTACTGCTGAAGCATGTCTGATAGGTATTTAGGTCCTGCTCCATTTAGTGATTTATAAACAAGCAATAGTGCAGTCAATTCTATGACTTACTGGAAGCCAGTGCAGGCTTAAGAATTGGAGTAATGTGATCAGTTATTTTAGTTTTTGTTAGAATCCTAGCTGCTGCATTATGTGCTGTGTTTCCTCACTAGAGTCATAGTCACATATTTTTATGGTTGTACACATGTGCAGAAGGCCTTAGTTTCATGAGCTAATTGGCAGAATGACTTTAATCAGACTCAAGAGATAAATACTTCTCTCCCACATAGCATGCTTAGCACAAAGACGGCATTCCTGCCAAAGAGTGCCTCCTCTGCTCCTAATTACCTCTTAGAAAACATGCTGCTACAGTACTTCTTTCTGACTTTGCCTTGGTTTCCATGGTAACACAGGGGCAACATCAGAAATGTATATGTGTACATGCTCTGTGATCAGAGAGAAATGCTGACTGCATCTCCCTCCACCCTCATACACTAGAGCTGCTGTGCTGACGACAGGCCTGCCACACACAAGCATGACCTGAGCAACTGACGACAGGCCTGCCACACACAAGCATGACCTGAGCAACTGACGACAGGCCTGCCACACACAAGCATGACCTGAGCAACTGACGACAGGCCTGCCACACACAAGCATGACCTGAGCAACTGACGCCAGGCCTGCCACACACAAGCATGACCTGAGCAACTGACGACAGGCCTGCCACACACACGCATAACGCTGCTGACGCCAGAACTGCCACACACAAGCATGACCTGAGGAACTGACGCCAGGCCTACCACACACAAGCATAACCCTGCTGACGCCAGGCCAATCCTGATTGCCCGTTTGGAGCAGTGGGTGGGCATCAGTGGCACAGCTCTGGAATGGTTCAGGTCCTACCTGTCACATCGAACCTTCTGTGTTAGTGTTGGTGACTCTGTGTCCTCCACTGTCCCCCTCTCATATGGGGTACCACAAGGCTCTGTGCTTGGCCCTCTTTTATTTTCTCTCTATCTTCTACAGCACTTGTGTTTGTTTACCTGTGCTATATAACCTTGTGTTTGTTTACCTGTGCTATATAACCTTGTGTTTGTTTACCTGTGCTATATAACCTTGTGTTTGTTTAAACTGTGCTATGTAACCTTGTGTTTGTTTAAACTGTGCTATATAAATAAAGTGGATTGGATTGGATTGGATGCATGACCTGCCACACACGAGCATAACGCTGCTGAGCAACGCTGCTGCCACACACACGCATGACCTGAACAACGTTCAGAAGGCCAGAAGACACTGTGAAACACTTTGCTTTTGTAACATTTGCAAACACACAGACAGATGGCTTTAGGATGGAGAGTTCTCAGCAAGTAAACATCAACATTGGACTGAGGGTCAGCATTCTATAACAAACACTTGGAATACTTTACACAAAGAAAACAGAAAAATGTGTTCTATCTGAACATGCTGTTTTCCTAAATTGAATGCACCTCTGATACCAAGCAAGGTGCCCAACACATCTGTGGTTGGCTAGTTTTGATATGGCTCAGTTGTGTAACAATATAGACTTGGGTTCATGCAGCACGCTCATCACACATCTGTCATTCAGGAAACCCACCCACATGTGGAAGCACAGCTGTCATTTCATGTTAAATTAGTACTATGATAGGGCCAGTTGTAAGGTTGTATTCAGATATAAACATGTTTGCCATTTGCCTAGCCACTGTGTGTGTGTGTGTGTGTGTGTGTGTGTTTGTTTGCCTAACCACTGAAGCATCAGTCAAGATCAAATGATGAAGGCCAATGCTCAGTGAGAGACTGAATGGATAAAAACAGCAACATGCTGTAGCAGGCGCGCGGGAACCTATTTTTGACCAGGGGTGCTGAATAACAAAAAGTTTTAGAAAAGTCCTGGGCTTCCAATGTTCCGCGACAGCACTCCGAGTCCACTGCGCCCACCCTAACCCCCACAGAAGCGCACTTGACATCGTTAGCCTATTTCAGTATAGCTAAGGAAAATTACTTTTCTGATCGTCAAAATCACACCAGAGATGTTAGGCTTTACATATAGGCTAATAATCAGGCTGCAATGATCTCGCAAATAATTTCTGAATAGCCTAAAATGTGTCGTCTCCACAGCAAGTATGTGTCCTAATAATTTCTATCTTAGCGACTAGGATAGTGAAATGATTTCACTAGCTATGCATTTATTATTTTTGCAAAACTGTAAAACACAATTAAAGTTTCTTTCAGCTTATCCATGTTTTTCTTGAACGTGTAAATCGCATAGAATATGTAGGCCTATATCAACCGTAGGCCTACACACTTGATCGCTATCACATAGATGAAACCACGCTATGGTTCTTACAGTAACTCACGTTCACGTTGATCTATACCACAACAACTCATCTGCAAACTTGACAAACTGGGACTCAGTACCTACCTCTGCAACTGGCTACTGGACTTCCTCTGTCAGAGGCCCCAAGTAGTAATGCGGTTGGCAACAATACCTCAAGCAGCATCACACTGAGCACAGGGGCCCCAAAGGCTGCGTGCTCAGTCCGCTGTTTCTTCACCCTGCTGACGATGACTGCACTGCAACCTACAGCAACAATCACATAGTGAAATTTGCTGGACGACACAACTCTGGTGGGTCTCATCACCAAGGGCTTAATGGTGACTCAATACAGGTTGGAGGTCGACCATCTGACCATGTGGTGCAGGGACAACAACCTCCTGCTGAACGCCAGCAAGACCAAAGAGATTGTTGTTGACTTCGGAGAGGTCACACCCAACACCTGCCACTGACCATCGACGGTGCTGTGGTGGAGAGAGCGAGCAGCACCAAATTCCTGGGGTGCACATCAGTGAAGACCTCTCCTGGACCACCAACACTGCATCACTGGCTAAGAGAGCTCAGCCGCTTCGTTCTTCCCAAGTGGAAACTCAGGCGCAGCAAGTGCTCCACCAGCCATCATGACCACATTCTACCGAGGCACCATTGAGAGCATCCTCTCCAGCTGTATCGCTGTGTGGGCGGAAGCTGCACTGAATACAACAGGAAAGCCCTGCAGCTTATAGTGAACACAGCTGGAAGGATCATTGGTGCTTCACTCCCCTCCCTGAAGGACATTTACACCACCCACCTCACCCGCTAAGTGACCAAAATTGTGAGTGATGCAAGTCACCCCGCCACAATCTGTTTGATCTACTGCCCTCTGGGAAGAGGTACAGAAGCCTGCGCCCCGCACTACCAGACTCACCAACAGCTTCATACACCAAGCTGTAAGGATGCTGAACTCTCTCCCTCCTCTCCCCCCTCCACCCTCAGCTACATAACATCCTGGACATTGGACCCACAATGGCCGCCTGCACTACTCCACTTGCACACTTGAACACTTGCACACTTGTACACTTTACAACTTGGTGTTGTTGTCCTGAAAACACAACACTTCTGCTGCTCTTACATAACTTGCACCACTATGCCACTTTCTTTATTACTTAGGTCAAACAGAACTACCCAAGCCTCTTATTGGCCTGACTTTGCACTAGTATTTTATTGACTGTCTATGCACAATTTCAACCAAATTTTGCTGCTCTTATTTTTTTCATTATTATATGTGCCCTCTTATTTACTTATTTACTTACTTTTTGTTTACTTGAATGTTATGTTTGTCTGTGGACTTAAATTGGTAAAATATGTCTTGTCTTCACCGTGGGATAGTGAGAAACGTAATTTCGATCTCTTTGTATGTCTGGAACATGTGAAGAAATTGACAATAAAGCTGACTTTGACTTTGACTCTATAACTGTTCATTTTTAGCAGCCTATATTCGGACCTATCCATAACCCTTTTTTGCTATTTGATTCATCATTTCACATACAAAAATATAAATAATGTCAGACAGCGAATTAGTAATTATTTAAAAATATATACAATATTTTTTAAAAATCTATCTCAGCACCCCCCTTCCCACGCCCTTGTGCTGTAGCAGCGAAGCTCTGCTTCATGCATTCCGTTCTAACTCAATCAATAGTAGTGGCAGTGATTACACGCATTAACTGTGAGGGTTGCCACCAGTGTCAAAATGGGATTCTTCTGAGAACGAAGGCCTGAAATTGATTGTCAGAATCAAGACCTATTCGTTGGGTTTCAGTGATATCCACTGTCAGTCACTCCCAAGGCCCTGGCTCTATGTGTTATTGGCTTCACACAAAACACACACACACACACGCACACACATACACATACACACACACACGTACACACACACACACACACACACACACACACACACACACACACACACACACAAGGGGATCGGAGCGATCACAGCCAGAGGAAATGGGCTCAGCTGTAGATCCATCATATAAATAGTGTTGTTGCCTTTCAAACTCTTTTCACCATCTAATGGCTGTGTGTGTGTGTTTCTATGTAACTCTCCTGTCATGCCATTGCTCATACAGTAAAGTGGTGTGTGTGTGCCATTTCTATGTAACTCTTCTATCATGCCATTGCTCATACAGTACACACACACACACACACACACACACACACACACACACACACACACACTGTCCCTCTCATCCAACCACATCTCAGCTCTGTTTCCATAGTTTCTTTTCTGCAAACTTCACTTCTGTGCATTTTTAGCCTTTCACACTGAAGTATATTTTTACACAATCCAAAGATTGATGACATAAACTAGATTGTGTGTGTGTGTGTGTGTGTGTGTGTGTGTGTGTCATTTATATGTAACTCTCCTATTATGCCATTGCTCATACAGTAAAGTGGTGTGTGTGTGTGTGTGTGTGTGTGTGTGTGTGTGTGTGTGTGTGTGTGTGTGGTGTGTGCATGTGTGTGTGTGTGTGTGTGTGTGTGTGTGTGTGTGTGTGTGTGTGTGTGTGTGTGTGTGTGCGTGTGGGTGTGTGAGAGTGTATGTGTGTGTGTGTGTGTGTGCATGTGTGTGTGTGTGTGTGTGCATGTGTGTGTGCGTGCGTGTGTGTGCATGTGTGTGTGTCCATAACGGCCCTGATTGCAGACTAAACATTTTATGAAAGGCAAGACAACGAAGTGTGAATAAAGCTGACAAAATGCAACTCATTGGATCAGCTTTAGCTTTCTGAGAGCAACTGATTTTATCTACTTCAATAGAGACTCTTAATAGTACTTCATCAATGCTGTCTTTGTCACTTTCATTCTGAATGTCGAAATGTACTTCATAGAGCTAGTGGCCGTAGGTATTCTCAGTGCAGATGAGTACTCTACTCTAAGCTCTAAGAAGAAAGATGTGCAAGTTAAGTGACTTAATGTCCCACTGCAGAGAAGTGAGGGATATGTGGAGCGTGTTGTGTTGCTTTTCCCCCTAATTTGGGCTGAGCTGCACGTCTAATGTTGCCAGCGGTTTGCCTCTGCATGCAGCTCTTAGATTAGCCCATGAACACCCCGGGAGGCTGCAATCCCATCGCTCTCCTTCAGAGAAGAGTCCTAAAAGAATAAGCGGTAATATCTCGCCCAAGTCAGCAGATAATTGGAACACAGTCTTATTTGATTTGAATCAACGGCTTGGAAGGATTGAGAGACTGACTGCCAACACTACATGCTTCCACTTTAATGCTGGTCTAGGAATAAGGAGAGAGAGAGGGAAGAGGAGGGAGAGAAAAGAGAGGAGGGAGAGAAGGAATGAGAGAAGAGAGAGAAGGATGGAGAGGAGAGAGAAAAGGAGGGAGAAAAGAGAGAAAGAGGGAGGAGCTCTCTGGTTGCTTAAGCTCTGTGTTCCCTTCCTTCTTTCACATCTCACCAAAGCTATCTTATCTCTCTCTCACACACACACACACACACTCACATCTCACCAAAGCTATCTTATCTCTCTCTCTCTCACACACACACACACTCACATCTCACCAAAGCTATCTTATCTCTCTCTCTCACACACACACTCACATCTCATCAAAGTTATCTTATCTCTCAGACACACACACACACACACACACACACACACTCACATCTCACAAAAGCTACCATATCTCTCAGACACACACACACACAGACACTCACATCTCACAAAAGCTACCATATCTCTCAGACACACACACACACATCTCACCAAAACTATCTTATCTCTCAGACACACACTCACACACCACACACACACACACACACACTCACTCACATCTCACCACAGATATCTTATCTCTCTCTCTCTCTCTCTCTCTCTCTCACACACACACACACACACACACTCACATCTCACCAAGGCTATCTTATCTCTCACACACACACACTCATTCACATCTCACCACAGCTATCTTATCTCTCTCTCTCTCTCTCTCTCTCTCTCTCTCACACACACACACACACTCACATCTCACCAAGGCTATCTTATCTCTCAGACAATAGAAGCGGGACGTCACTGAATGATGTGACAGGAGCAGCAATGGATTTTATTAACAGCTAGCAATAGATGCCACTGGCCTGTCACTTCGCATTTTTTCCTACCAGTGAGTGTGGACCCATGCAGAGAGCGGAGACTATGATAGAGCCTCCATCCCTGGAGGACACTGCCAATTTGCCCCATCCTGCCATGAGTCAGACACTCCGTCAATACCCTCCGTCTGCACTTGCTCACTTAAAGATATGGAGAGCAGACGCTCCTCACACAACAAGGCCTTGAGAAGTGCAAAAGTTCAACAACACACACTGAGAGCTAACAAGACTTGAAACACACACAACACGAGTGACAGAGAAAATGATTTGGAGGCAGCTAATAACAAGAGACGTATTGAGAGGCCTTGAGCCACTCTGCACGTGTTGCCTGTAAGCTAGCCTAAGGAACTCCATCCTAGCCCAGCACTATGTGAATGGCAATGAGACGTGACAGGGTTGTGTTGGTAATGAAATACCTCTTGGCATTCATCCTGATACAATGTTTAAATCCTTGAGTAAGAAATTTGACTCTGCAAACTACTGTCAGAGTACAATATTATGTGAAGCAAAACTAACACTGTACCCTTGAACACAGAAGTGTTCAATGTATCACTTGTGTTCGTAATAACTTTTACTTTTAATATAGCACAACTTTTAACACAAACATTATTGTTATATAGTGTATTTATAACAGTTATTTGATGACCACCGCCAGCTCATATGGGTTTAGTCAGATTTTTTTTTTCTTTTTTTTTTTTTTTTTTTTTTTTGCCCAAATTTTTTTTTTTTCGGGACACTGAAAGATGCCCAAATTTCATGTAACCCCACATGGAATGGAACCATCCGGGAGCCCACTGAAAAGACCCCGAAAAGGAGGGTAGGGCAGACACAGTTTTCTGTGAATATCTCGAAAACCGTAGGGTTTAGGAGGGACATGTAACCACTCATTTTCATGGACCTAGTTAAACACAAAAAAAGTAAAAATGATGGAACCATAACATAGTCAAAACTTTTGTAGGATTTTGATCTGTATGCCCCAAGTTTTGTGGAATTTCGTTCATGGGGGACCACACAATAAATTAATTTATGTTATTATACACCAACTGGCCTGAGGTGGCGGAGACAGTTTTCTGTGAATATCTCGGGCCTAGGAGGTCCACCTTTTTGTATGTTGGTCTTATGGGGGCAGACCCATCCCATTCTTATTTTTATGGTATGTTGGTTTCTCAATATCTCTGGCTGACAAGGTCAAAACTGCCGAAATTAAAAGTGTAGGATCACATCATGCCAAGTTTTGTGCTCATAATCACTAAAATAATTTGTACATTTTGCACACCCAAGGATTCGGGACACTGAAAGAAAAAAAACTTGGTGGGCATGTGCACATGGATAGCATTATTTTTGTTTTGATCTTGGACTACCCCGAAAGGAGGGTAGGGCAGACACAGTTCTCTGTGGGCAGACACAGTTCTCTTCATGGTATGTTGTTACAGACCTGGCTTAAGAATTTGTGATTTGTAAAAAAATTTTATTCTGTGTATGATTAAGATGTTCAGAACTGGCAAATTTTTCTCTGGGGGTATGCCAAGTTTCGTAGAATTTCATCCATGGGGGGGTCTAAAAAAATTAGGTTATGTGTACATTTAGTGACTGTACACTCATTGGCCTGTAAATGGCGGTGCACACATATAAACATGCACACACACAGGCACCCACATACTATCGGTATTAGAACGGCCGATACATAATTACAAATTCAGTAGGATCAAAAAGAAAGCCAAAATAAATATTCATCATCATCATCATCATGACTGCATTTTCAGTATTAGCGATAAGTAGTCGTTTGTCCACTAGATGGCGCATCGTTGCAGTGAGACGTAATTTTGTTGGAAGTTAAAAGTGGGTTGGGAAAACAATGGACACTTCCTACAAGGACTGTAATTTACCGCAGCGAACATCTAATAAGGACAGGACGATGTTCACATGAAGTGTAATTCCCATTTCTTCTTGAAGCCGAAATAAATCTGAGGATGTTTATCTAACATGCTTGGTTTTACTGCAGGTACGTTAATCTTTAATAATATCAATAAGGACCTAGGTAATGTTACCGTTAAGCGTTGGTTGAGTGATGGAGGCCCATTTGATTGATTGCATTTGTAGAAAACTATAAATGCGGTTATACCAAGCAAATTGATAGCAGCACTGTTTGTATCTTTCGACTGTCATTTATTGCACGTGCTACAAAATCATTCTGTGCAATGGAAGATTTACCAACGTTACACCGGTCTGATACAGTTTTGCCTATACATGCGTGAGACTGAGACGCCTGTTTATTTTGTTTTAAGTGCGTGCAGGGTGTGAGAGGGGAATCGATGTGCTTTGATTCCAGCTTGGTAGTTGTAGTCTGTGAAATTAAAAAGCATGTGTGTGTGAAGTATCCAAACAATGACACCTTCATTTCATTATGGCTGCTTTTAGCAACACACCTACTAGCTACTGTGTAGTGGGTCCCATTTAGAAGTGGCTACTTCATTCGCTTTCCTTGACTCATGGAGCTGCGTGAATGTTAATACAACTTTTCGCCGCGATATGGCAGTTTAAGTCCGCTTTGATACTGTAAGTCGTAGTAAGGCATTGGTTTCCAAAGGAGATTTTATTTATGTAAGCCAGCATAGCCTATTGACAATTTATGTTGTAAATAGGCCTACCTTATAATCCTACCTGTAGCTTAGGGAAGCTAACAGCTTTCTATTAGGATCTAGTTTGTTAGTTACAGTTTTGTCATAACTCCCTAATGCATTTTTGCATTTAGAATAGCCAGAGCGTGTATATCTCAATCTGAAAATTAAACAATATCGGTGCCTATGGACTAGGCTGGGTGAACCCAGCCTGATCTGCCCGGGCTATTTATTTTTTTTGATTTCTTAAAAGATTGAGCTTGGTCTGATGAAAGCCAGACTAGCCATGGACCTCAGTTACACAATGCAAGGGAACATGAATCAGCCTATATTTGCACGAACAATAACGGACAAAAGCTCTTCAACTTTGGCTCGTTAAAATGTGTATGAACAGTCTAGCTTAACGCATTTCATCAAGGCCCATTTGGACATGTCAGTTATTTGCACCACTGGTTAGATGTAAAACAGCATTTTGTTTCAGACTACTGTTACTTAATTTGTGCATTGACAATAAAGTATTACATGAACTAAAGATGACTAAAATCTTATGTAGAAGAAGAAACATTCACAAAAAATCCATCCATCCAAAATGACTTTTTTGTTTTTGATAGCTGTTGAAAACGGCATGGAACTGACAGAGATGTTTTTGTTTATAAATACATAATAAATAAAAATAAATAAATAACATTATGCTGATACCTTTTGCTTTTTCCCAAATATAATGTAGCCTACAGGTGTAAGTGACCTTTCATCAATCCAGTTGCAATGGATGAACTGTGATGAACTGCCCTACTTGTGATTGTTTAGAGATTTTAAAGGTTTTATAACAATGCTACATCTTCTTTGGCTATTCTACAATCTATTCACCTTTTCAGCACCAGTAGGCTACTTTCTGTGCAGCCGCACACACACATTCAGGCATGCCAAACAAGCATACACAAAAGTTTCAAGAGTGGGGGATGGAGTAAAATATGGAGACAAATTAAAGTGTGATTTATTTTCGCGGAATGGATGTACAGGACTGAGCGGCGGTCATATTTTGTACCGCTATGCGGTACATCTAGTTCTTTCCCACTCTGTCCTATTATATACAAAATGCAGAGCTAAAATAACAATGTGATATTCTGTCAACGTCTCTACTGGGTAACACCTTTCTCTGTGTGAAGGTTAGAAAGCAATCATTAGCTCACAGGACCAAATCCAGTTCAAATTAAATATTATACTGAAGACATACTGTATGTAAAAAGGTTATTAGTAATATTTGATGTGTGTATGCACTGTTGTTACGTTTGTTGTAAGGTGTCTATATTAGATATGACAGAGTTGAACTCAGGTTGAGTTTAATGTTCTGAGTGCTTGAAAATAAATTGTGTTCATCTAAAAAAAAAGAACATAAGATACAATGTGTTGAGGTTGCCCATTCAAGTTGTTCCCCATTGAAATCCAGTATGAGAAAACGGTTTATGCAAAGTGACTCAATGTACTAAAACGACTAAAGAGATAATTACTTTTCAACGCACATTACAGATCCAAAATGCCACTCACAGCCAGCAATGCAAACGTAAATAATATATTTTTATAAGAAGCATTTCCATTTAGAACATTTCCCGTTGATGTCAGGTCATCATTACTAAATGTATAATAGTCATCCATTTCAGACCAGACTGTACTGTATTTTTGTCAGTCAAACTCAAATATTTTAATTTAATCATCCTGGAAAAGCATAGTGTAACTCAAAAATAATTACTTGATCAAATTGGGTTATCACAATTTTGTAAATGAAAGAGAAATGCTGGACTAATTTTACACATTTCATTCATGTGCAACCAATCAGACCGGTCAGAACTCGGATCGGAGCTTTACAATCTTTAATCTGAATAGCCGTTGCTGCCTAGCCTGGCAATTGATATGGGGTCTGGGAACTACACATTCATTTTCTCGTATTTGAGTTATGTTTTACGAATGCCCAGAGCCGTTTATTGGAATAATGTTGAATGTCTATAAAATGCGTCTGTAGCTCATAACCGCTTCGGTGTGTCGCATAGACGTCGTCAACCCTCCGTTCTGTGATTGGTTCCTTCGTTGAGGTGAAAATCAGGTCCATGGAATCCAGGCTGCCCAGCATGAATAAAATTGTGTGCAAGGCAGCATGGGAAACCCAGGCTAGTTGTTGCCTACTTTTCCTTGAGAAGATACAGCAGGCAATCCGATTGACCGTCTACATGCTGTTCAATTGGAATAGGAACGGACTACTGTACACCACCTCTTTCATTCCTATTACAATTCTGATTGGATCAGGCATTTGTATTCCGATTGAGGTGTTTATATGAGAAATTTTATTACAATTGAGCCGTTGTTACGTTTCTAATCGGATTAAGAGTGTCCATGTCAACGTGGCTAGTAAGTCATCATCATTAATATATCATTTAACCCTAACCAGGTCCTCTACTGTGGCGCTATGAGAGTTGTAGAAGAAGGACATCACAGGAGGACGCTGCCTGAAAGAGGACACCGGTCCATCACAGGAGGACGCTGGCAGCCATTTTCTAGCTGGGTGGACTGAGACAGTGCAGATGAAGCATGCTGTCCCCCTACCTGGGATTTGAACCAGCAACCTTCTGATCACATGCAGCTTATTAAATAATAAAATAATGTTAAGTTATAAGTCATTTTATAAGTACATGCTGTCAATGACATACACTAGCATTCTTGGGAGCAGCATCTCTGCAGTCTGTAGATTTAAAGAAATGGATATGATCAAAGACATTAATGATTTTTACATACATTGTCTATTGATATAAAGAGATGGAATAAATTATTTTGAAACAGACTTTGAACCTCTGTGAGATCTTGCTCTGAGATGTTGTCTGTTGGATGTGATGAGATGACCTCAATCAAGCGCACCAACGCAAACTCTCCACCTTCATAATTCATGTTTCTTCTGCCTCTTCCTCTGCCATCACGCTGCTGGCCTTTTTACCTACAAATGATTCTTTGAACCCTCATCGTGCTCTATGTAGATAACATGAGCAAAAAAAGGCTACAGGAGGATACATGAACGTCATGCTGTGTGGGGTTCCTCGAATGGGTCTATGACTATTTTATATAGCAAGGTAAGATTCCTCGTCCTTTTGATGTGCGTTCTCGCCGGCTGTAATTGATTGGTTCTGCTCTGGTCATGCGTTTGCCCACCAATTGCTGGGCTTTGTGTTCAGTGCAACTCTTCTGAACCAGCAGCATAATGAGAGCTGCAGCTGCAGGGTGTGTGAAGCTTGCATTAGCGTGTGTGCGTGTGTGTGTGTGTGTGTGTGTGAAGCTTGCATTAGTGTGTGTGTGTGTGTGTGTGTGTGTGTGTGTGAAGCTTGCATTAGCGTGTGTGTGTGTGTGTGTGTGTGTGTGTGTGTGTGTGTGAAGCTTTGCAGGAGCGTCTCGCCCTGTGTGGAGGATGTGTACAGAGAATGTGTGTGCGTATGTGTGTGTGTGTGTGTGTGTGTGTGTGTGTAAGGGGGGGGGGGGTGCATGCAGAGAAAGTGAGTAGAGGCATGGATGTCTCCATCTGTTAATCTCAACTGATTGAGAGATGCGGTGCAGACTAGAGTGCCGGCTATCCGCCTGACTGACCCGCTGAGACGATGGGACCATGGGGAGCATCAACCACCTGCCAGTCACCTCGGGGACCAGAGTTTGAGTCCATAACTGGCCCATCACCATAGTGACAAGTCCAAAGCAGCTAATCACCATAGCGACCGTTTAGTTTCTTTTTTTAATGATTCATCAACACCTTTTCTGTACATTAAAATGTTGCGCTTCTCAGATCCTCCTCAGGCCCATCCTGTATGAATACTCAGGTCACATCCTGTATGAATACTCCACTCCTCAGGCCACATCCTGTATGAATACTCAGGTCACATCCTGTATGAATACTCAGGTCACATCCTGTATGAATACTCCACTCCTCTGGTGTTATCACCTGCTCATGGTGGGAAAAAAAATCCAAGTATGTGGAGGCACGCTGAAGAGTATGTGACTGTGTATGTTGAGCCTGGGGAATGACTTTTTAACTCTGAAGAGTATGTGACATATGTTATGCCTGGGGAATGACTTTTAACTCTGAAGAGTATGTGACTGTATGTATTGTGCCTGGGGAATGACTTTTTAACTCTGAAGAGTATGTGACTGTATGTATTGTGCCTGGGGAATGACTTTTTAACTCTGAAGAGTATGTGACTGTATGTGTTGCGCCTGGGGAATGACTTCGGACAACGGTCACATGCGCTCAGCTGGGCCATCTTTCCAGCCTGCCTTTTGAAATGTGAGCTACTGTATGCAACTGTTACAAGACAATGGCTACAATGTCCGAGCTTGTCTAAGTGAGCTTGTCTAAGTAGTCACATGAATTGGACCGCCAGAACCTCAGCTTTCTGCAGACCTGCACATAGACCTGCACTGTTATGTGACAAGGAACACTGAACAGATCTGTAAATAATAATAACTAATCTATACAAGGAAACAGGTCCCTCCCCATCTGTCACACACACACACACACACACACAAAACCAGAGTGGGGTGTGATGTCACATGTGATGTCACATGCTTTAGCACACAGTTTATGGTGCTGTTGATTGTTAACTGGCCTCCTCTCTCTGTGTCTGAGTGCCGTGCAGTGTGTGCGTGGGTGTGTGTGTGTGTGTGTATTGTGTGTGTGTGTGTGTGTGTGTATAGTGTGTGTGTGTGTGTTTGTATAGTATGTGTATAGTGTGTTGTGTGTATGGTATGTGTGTATGGTATGTGTATGTGAGGGGAAAGTGACTCTCTGGCCCTATATCTGCTAATGCTGCCTGGCTCCACTGGCACCATGAAACGCCTGCTGTCATGCTAAACTCTTTTAAATGCACCAGGAAGTGCAGCGCTCTTGTTTTCACATCGTCATTTTCCTAATTTCTGAGGAAACACTGATATTTGGGAGATGAAACACGGCGTAAATCGAGTCTGACATGAACATGGAGCAGAAGAGGGGAAAAGTCTGGATTTCTTTCTCGCTCGAGCTGCAGAGCTCTCTCTGCTTCCTTGAAGCCTGACTAGTTTTTTTTTCTCTGAGCCATATGTTCCTGTTGAAAGTCTTGTCATTTGGGTTTTGCATTTGATAAACCAGTTTCATGGAAGACGAGTACAAACCGTAAACATGGATTTGTAAATAGGATCACATGGTCTAGTACACAAGTAAGCTCTGTCAGTATTTCTGAGGGAATACACAGCACAAGCACAAAGCATCTCTGTGCTTCATCTCGTGTTAATCTCCCATCTCTGCTGCAGTTAGTTAAAGATGATGTACAGTAGGCTGATGCAAAGATAACAATGCCATAACAGGGCAGAACTCACTTATAGAGATGTGCCCAGATCCAGGCCAGACTTGTGGAGGTGGCACCCAGCTGGCATGGACTCCGATCGTGCCCGTGATCTTGTGTGGTGCCACGGCTCTGCCCTGCGCGGGGTTGGCGTCTCCAAACCCATGAATGAAATGAAACATAGCAGTAGCCTCGTTAGAAAAGGGAATAGGGACAAGGTGGTGACACGTGCTATGCTCTCTCTGCAGTAAATGTTGTTTTGAAAATCGATGCGAGATTGGCAAGAAAAGCCTCATGAAAATAATTGCTGGGCTCAAGTCCAAGTTTCTGTTGCGCTCGCTTGGGCTACACGGTAAATAAATGAGTAGCACCGGTGGCAAAAGTACCCTAAAGAGCAACCCAAAAACATTTAAATAGTTCAAAGTGAACGACACAACAAGGATACCGTAATGTGAGCATGTTCTGGGCACTTTAGAGTACATCAGCATCAACTATTTTTTTCAAAGTCAGCCCGGCCATAAAGAGTCATTTGTTTAATGATTTCTGGCCAGCAGGGTAGAGTCTATTTTTGTAAGAGGACATTGGTGGAATACCTGCCTACAGTATGTCCGCTGT